>NC_142608.1:17886657-18044990 GCF_041222555.1 Hakea prostrata
ATGTTCATATGTAGGCATGCTTTGCTATAAAATATAAGCATAACCTTTCTCAACCACGCACTTAGATAATCCAAAATTCAGCTACTATGGGACCCAAACGTAATTCATTGCACTAAAGGGACCCAACCTTAGTTTGTGGTCTACTAAGAGGACCTGCGTGTACAATACTCAACTTATTTGGAGATCATTTAACAAGTTCAAGTGACAAGAAGCCAAACTGCTGTAAGTGCCAAGCACTCTACAAAGCTTCAAATGGAACCAAGAGTTTGAAGTGTAGCAACACTTAGGTTTCTAGACCAGTGCCATTGCAATTAGGATGGTCTATTTGGTAATCTATGTTGAAAAGTTCCCATAATCCATATGGACCAAAAGTACTCAGTAAAATTGTGCAATTGACCAAACTCAATCAAAAAATAAAAAATAAATAATCAATCAAGTCACCTTGATGTAGCCTCAAATGAATGAGGGCTAATTATCCAAGATCTTAACAAAATCTTCCTTAGTTTGAAATTCAAATTAGGGTTTGGAATTATGGCTTGCTGTTTCTTGGGTAAGGCCGATCAGAATGAGCTGAAACGTGAATGGTAAGTAGATATGGTCCTCCAAGTTTAGTTGGGTTTGGATGGCCAAATTAGAAGATACAGGGTCTTGTTTTTAGGATATTAGGAAGGCGAAAATTCAAAATAAAAAGTAGAAAAAGGCGAGAGTGAAGGGGGATAGGGTACACTGGCTGCCACTTAAATTGAGGTAGGAGCCTTGTTTTGAAACTGTGGAGGATATGTAAAAATGACCTGAGTGAAGGCCGAACCCACAGCAGTAGATGAATCCCTCCTAGACTTCACAAGAGACCCTAATCTCACGCACTTGGAAGTTCCTTATCAATGATGAGAATACTATTACCATTTACAGATAGAACAGCAAAGCATACAAAAGCCTGAGCTTAAAAAACTGAATTTTAGTAATCTGAACCTGTGAATTGTAACATGATTAGGACCTTTATTTATGGCCTTACAATTGCATTCCTAGTTGTAGCCAAAATAGAAAACTCAATTGAAATATAACTGTAATAATAAGTAGTAGCCTAATAAATTAGAGTGTATCAGGTCCCTGATAAGGAATAATAAATTATGGCCTCAAATAGAGTTGATTGGAAGCAGAGCTGAATATTGACTATTGAGTATGATTAGATTTGAGCACATATTCTTTCCTAAGAGCCTTTTCCTTCCCTAAAAGCAAGCCTATGCTATAGTTGATACCATGGAAAAAAATTTGAGCAAAATTATCAAAATTTCGGTCGAAATGTCTACACTTTTCTAAAACGAAACAAAATACAATGATAGGAATAGAAAGTGTACCATATCATATTGTTTTCCGGTCGATACAATACGATATTTCGACCGATATGGTATCGACCCGAAACGATACAATGTTAAGAAAAACTAATTAATTTATGTTTTAAATTTAAAAATAAGAGAGTATTAGTGGAAGCATGTATGCAATTTTTGGAACATGTTGTGGAGCTTTTTAAGATAATTAGTGTGTATTTTATATATTTTTAAAGGGATAATTACTATTGGCCCCCTGTACTTTGATTTTATTACTATTGTATCCCCTGTACTTTTCAAAATTACTAATCCAACCTTCAACTTTGTCTATAATTACTATTGCCCCCCTACCGTTAAGTTCCGTTAGTTAACTGATGATGTGGCATCTTTATATTTTCTTAAAAACCCCAAAATACCCTTATACTTATCTCTTTATTTATTTACCTTTTTGTCAAGTTACAGTAGTACCCTTAATTAACTGTGGGAAAAAAAACTATAATCCGTTTTATTCTTTAATAAAAATAAATAAAAATAAAAAACAAAAAATACCAAATAAAGAAAGAATGATTGAATAAAACTCAAATAGAAACTGAAGAGGAAGGGAAATCGAATTCAACTCAAATTGGAAACTGAATATCACCTAAAAAAAATTCAAAATAAATGAAGTTTAGTGAAGGTGGGAAACCAAATCGGATCTGAATTTTGTTCATTTCTTTAATTCAAAATAGATGAAGTTTCGTGAAGGTGGGAAACCAAATCGGATTTGAATTTTGTCCATTTCATTAATTCAAAATAAATGAAGTTTAGGGTAAAATTGACATTTAATCTGGTTTCATAAATAGGATAGAATCGTCTTTTAGTTTCTTAATTTTAATGAAGGGCAAATTAGACATTAAATATTCAAACTTAACGGCAACTTAACACCGTTATAAGGAAGGGGGCAACAGTTAATTATCCCATTTTTAAATTATTTAGATTTTAAAAAATACTTATATTTTTTTAATATTTAAAAATAGGAGGTTATGATTAGAAGCATGTATGTAATTTTTGGAGTATATTGTGGAGCTTTTCAAGATATTTAGTATTTCTTGTATCAGGCATTCTCTTTCAAAAATGTCATACATAGCTTGGCAACACGGAAGGCAACTGACAGCTGATAGGAGGAAGAGCGAGTGTAATTACTATAAGAAACAAATAGGAGGTAGGGCCACTAGACTAAAGGTGCATCTAGTTGGTAGAAACAGGGATGTAGTAAGGTACCAAAAGGTGCCCACAGAGGTCAAGAAAGCAATGGCTTCATATATTAGTGGGAGAAAGCAAAAGAGGAAAGAGAAGAGAACACATAGGGAGGAGTTCGAGGATGCATTAGATGACCATTCAGATCCCAAAGATTATGGTCTAGATGAGCCAGGAGTATGGGTGTGACCCTGACCCAGAGGCTAAACAGATCTAGAGGGTGATGATGATGAGTCGGGAGTAACAGAGGGTTGATGACATGAGGAGGCAACAGAGGTCTCTAGGTTGTGGGTCCTCTAGAAAGCCAGTAGGTATGGGAAGCACAGGCATCTCCCAAGTCCCTATGAGGAGTTAGAGTGTGAGGCAGGAGGTTCCTATCCCAAGGGCCCCTACAAGGAATTGAGCTTCATTAGTACATCCTACAGATCTGGATCCGGAGATTCTTCACAATGATCCGACCCTATTTAGGAGGCATGAGCAAAAGCAGAGAAAGTTGAAGCACTTATGGGGGAGTGTGAAGGAAAAAGTGGGGATGGCTTTCTCCAAATGGGCTTATTACCATAGTATTCCAGCACATACAACCCAAGGGCCCTGCTATAGAGATATGATTGAGGAGATGGGCATGGTGTACAAGGACCCACTCCATCTGAGATATATAATGTCTATTTGCCTAAGCATAAGGAGGACTTAAATGAGTATATTAATGGATTAAAGCCCATGTGGGCTCATTATGGAGTGACTGTGATGGTTGATGGTTGGACTGATCCCACTAAACAATCCATCATCAATTTCATGTTGAATTATGATGGGAGGACAATGTTCCTCAAGTCAGTAGATGCATCCGGTGATAAGAAGGATGCAAAATATATTTATAAATTATTAAAGCAAGTGGTGAAGGAGATTGGAGTGGAAAATGTGATCCAAATTGTGACTGATAATGGTTCAAACTACAAGAAAGCTAGGTTAAAGATGCAGGGGAACTCCAGGTATCAAAACATATAGTACTAATTTTCATTTTTAAATACACATATTTACATTACATGTACACTTTATGACTTTGCATTGATGCCTTGATGGATGGACAGATATAAGCTCTTTTGGACTCCATGTGCTGCTCACTACATTGACTTAATGCTGAAGGACATCGGAAAGGTCAAGCTTGTGAAGAAGACTGTAGAGCAAGCCCGACAAGTTAGCACCTTCATCTATAACCACACATATGCATTAAAGATGATGAGGGACAAGTGTCAAGATGACTTAGTGAGGCCAGGCATAACCAGATTTGCTAATAATTGGATAGCACTGCAAAGCTTTAAGAGTAAGAAGACTAGCCTTAGGAGCATGTTTGCATCAGAACAGTCACTTAGCTGGGAGGATTCTTCATCCGTGGGATGAAGGAGAGCACAGTTGACCATACTCGATGAGACTTTTTGGCATAATGTGATGATAGTGGTGAACATGCTTGAGCCTATGGTGCATGTGTTGAGAATGGTAGATCAACAGAAAAGACCTACTCTATAACACATATTTGCTGCAATAGAGAGGATGAAGCAGCAAGTTGCTCAGGTCCACCCACACGGCAACAAGAAAGTCCTCAAAATCATCCAAGTTAGATGGTAGTCTATGTTGCAACATTCACTGCATAAGGCTGGTGAGTTGCTAAGTCTAGTATTCAATTAAATTTTCATTATGTTGTCACACTAATAAGCATTAACTATTCCCTTTTATGACATACTTTTTCTTACACAGCATACTATTTAAATCCCAAGTACCATTACAAGGACAATCTTGGGATGAGGCAAGATTTGATGGATGTCGTCCAAACTGTAGTGGAGAAGTTGGAACTGGATCCATCTAAACAAGCAATCATCCTTATGGAGGTGAGACAGTGATTTGAATCATTTGATATTCACAATTCATAGTTTTATACTAAGTCATTAACCTAGTAACTAGTTATTGTTTTTTCTTTTTATATATTAGATAAAGGCATTTAGGAATGCCACTGGGAGCTTCAATCGTTCCGTGGCCGTATTGGGACGGGAATCTGCCCGTGGGAGTAAGTTCATTCATTTATTTCATTATATATTTAATTATTATATTCTATCTTTAATTTAGTTATTTAAGTATTGAAATGACTTAAAGAGTCTATGTTTGTTGCAACTGAGTGGTGGTTGCAATTTGGACATGACTCACCCCACTTGAGTGCGATTGCAAGCAAAGTGTTCTCTCAGACATGTTCTACCATTGGTTGTGAGTGAAATTGGAGCACCTTTAGACTCATTCGCTCAAAAAGGCACAACCAATTGGGTGTGAAGCATCTAGAGGACCTTGTCTACATACACTATAATATGAGACTGTGGGGGGATCATGTTAGACACAAGATGGACAGAGAGAGTAACAATATCAAATTGGCCGACATATTTGAGACAGGTGATGATGATAACCCAGTAGTTGATTGGATCAGGGACACTAAAGAGCCATTGCTGGATGAAGAGGGAGGTCGTCCCAGTAGATAGATTGCAAAGGAGATGGGGGCTGATGTGGAGGACTCCATGGCCCAGGAGGGGACTGCACATGCAGCGTCCGCCCGTCCCTTTGTGCCACACCCTAGTGCACCCACCCAGAGTGAGGATTTGATTGTCCTGTCCGACACTGAGGATGATGTGACTCAAGCCTCCGACGATGACAACAATGGTGATGATGATGATGACGATGATGATAATGACGGAGGGGATGAGGAGGGTGTTGGACCTCGTGATCAGGATTCAACTGATACTAGGGACAGACCACCATCACCACCACGACCACCAGCAGTACGTGAGAGTCAAGGAGGGGAGGACGACCCCCAAGATTCACAGGGGAGAGTCAGTTTACCCACACAACATAGGATTCAGACCATACTAGAGCTGCATCTCGAGGCCAAAATGTTTCCTCTACATATTCAAGGAAGGGGAAGGGGAGACAGCACGGCTATAACACAGAGGACATGCCATCATACGAGTCCTACCGTCCGGATGATGCCGAGAGCTTGGTGGAATCTATGAGATCGATGAGCATTGATGATTATAGAGACTCTACCTCCAGAGAATCCGGATGGCATAGGCCTGCAGAGCCCTGATATGATATTGTTGTGGAGAGTATTGGTTCTACTGGGTCCACTTATGGAGCTTATGGTTATAGACCATATGGTGTCCCTCCTAGGTATCAGACTCAGGATTAGTCACTAGTGGAGCCTTATGGTTATAGAGCTTATGGAGCTTATGGTGTCCCTCCCACTGTCACCTATCGGAGTCAACCACTAGAACCTTATTGTCAAAATGGACCTTATGCTGACAACTAGGGTGCTCCTTCATTTGTTGAGTAGATCTTTCACTCTATACCACAGTCACCACCAACCTTTCCATATGCAGTTGAGCCAATTCCTTATTCCGAGATTCACAACTTTCCACCATCAGGAAATCTTAGGCATGTGGATGAAGCCACATACAAAGTTGCAGTTGCTGACTACATCGACCACTATATGGAGCAAACATCATAGAACTTGTATTGTCATTTGTATGGGGTGCAGATAGAAGAGGGTGACATCGAATAGAGTAGACTTGTAATTGGTATTTGGTAACATTCTCGCTTCTTCTCATATGTAGTATATACTTGGATGTTACATTTTCAATAGTTTTTTTGGTAAACTAGTAGTGTTTATTATGCTTGAAATAGGTAGTATGCAAGAATCATAGATCATTTTGAGTCCATTGAGGTCTGAAATTGAAGTTACAATTTTCAAAAAAAAGCATCTAGTTTCGACCTAAACATAAAAATTTCAACCTTTTGCAAGGTCAAAATTTGTTCATTGGTTGATACTGAGGTCAATCAGAGGAGAGCTATAGTACACACTCAGACATCTGATCGATTTGCATTAGTGGCAAGTCCTAGCAATAATAAGTCTAGTTCTAGCCCTCCAGTGAAGTGCGAGTATTATGGAAAAAAGCGCCATACAAAGGACAAGTGTTGGAAGTTGCATGGACGTCCAACAAATTCTTAGGGAGGAGATAGAAGTGGAAATAGGGACAGCAATCAAGCATCTACAAATCAAACAAGTTCAACCCAACTTCCAATACTCCAATACCTTTTTCCTCTAACAAGATCCAGCACCTTCGCCAATTAATGTCCAAACTTGATGTGTCTTCTTCAACCCAACTTCCAATGCAAGCGTAGCTTCTGTCGTTGTTCCCTCTACAAATCCACAATCCTCCATAGGTATTTTTGGTTGTCACATTCTCAATTTGACTTATCCATACTGGATAATTGACTTTGGGGCAACCGACCATATGATTGGTTCATCTTCCTTGTTTCATACTTATACTTTTGCTCCTTTGAATCAATTTGTTCGAATGGTTAATAGGTCACTTTCTCATGTCACTTTCTCCTCTTTCTGGGCAAGAATCCATTATATGTTCACCCTCTCTTACCCTATCTTCTATTTTGCATGTTTTTAAGTTTTTAGCTAACCTTATATCTATTAGTAGCCTTACTTATGATATGAAATGCAAAATAACATTTTTTTCCTTCTCATTGTGTGTTCGAGGACCTGGAAATAAGGCGTACAATTGGCAGTAGTAATAGAAAGGGGGACTCTACTTAATGGACGGGTTGCCACTAGCTCTTTCTGCGGCCTCTAATTCCATTTCTCCTACACTTTTAGTTTTTACCTTATTGCAGTGGCATAATTGTCTTGGCCACATTCCTTTACCCATTTTGTCTAAGTTGTTTCATGATTTAGTTAAAAGGTGTAACTTGAATGACTTTCATAGTGAGGCTTGTATTTTAACTCAACAAACTAGACATGTTTACCTTATTTCAGACCATCATAGTCATGTTCCTTTTTCACTTATTCATTTTGATGCATGGGGTCCTTCTCAGACCATGTCTTTGTCTATGCATAGATGGTTTGTTAACTTTATTGATTGTTGCACTAGGAGCACATGGGTTTACTTACTCACCAAAAGAGTGATGTTTCATCATGTGCCCAAAATTTTCATAATATGGTTAGGACCCTGTTTAAGGTTGTAGTCAAAATCCTTCGTACAGATAACAGGACTAAGTACTTAAGTGGCGCATTTCTTTCTTCCTATCTGACCATGGCATCATACGCCAGACCAATTGCGTCCACCTCCACCTCAAAATGGATTGCCAAACGCAAAAATTGACATCTAGTTGAGGTAGCATGTTCCCTTATGTCTGCTATGCATGTGCCTCCTCAGTTTTAGGGTGATACGGTTCTTACTGCAGTGTATTTGATTAACCGAATGTCTTCCCAAGTCTTAGACCAGCGCTACCCCCTTAAGGTTCTTTTAGGGACAGCATCCTTTACAGTACCACCTAAGGTTTTTGGTTGTGTTGCCTCAATTCGAAACCACCATGTTCATGGTAAGTTGGATCCTCGTGGGTTACAATGCATTTCCTTAATCCTTAGGTTATCCTCCTACATAGAAGGGGTGTAAGTGTAAGCATCTTGGTTCTCGTCGTTCCTTTATCTCTATGGATGTTGTGTTCTACGAACAGGTTCCTTTTTTTCAGCCTACACCACTTCAAGGGGAGAGTCTTAGTGAAGAGGTTTTGGCATTGATACCTCCTTTTGATATCTCTCCTGAGATTCCTGCAAATGATCCTCTTTTCTAAAATGGAGTAACCAGATAGGAACAGCTACTGGATGATGTGTATGGGAACCTAAACCTCTGAAGACCTACCAAAGAAAGCAGCAAGTGACCCCTTCTGAACCGAGCCAATTGGAAGCTTCGGTTCCTAGTCCTGAAGAATCCATTCCTCCAGGTGAATCTATCTCTTGCCCTTCTTTTGATGCTACTTTGGACTTACTAATTGCATTGGGAAAACAACCGCAAACTTGCACCAAACATCCTATTTCCAATTATATCTCATATCAGTCCTTATGCCTAGAATTTCATAGTTTCATTTCCTCCTTGTCCTCTACTTCTATTCCTAACACTTGGCTAGAAGCATTATCTTACTCAAATTGGAAGGAAGCTACGAATGCGGAAATGCTAGCTTTAGAGAAAAACAAAACTAGGGAATTGGTAACTTTGCCTGCAAGAAAGCGAACTATTGGGTGCAAATGGGTGTCCATGATCAAACACAAAGCAGATGGGACAATTGAGAGGTACAATGCAAGATTGGTGGCTAAAGGCTTTACACAAGCACAAAGCAAATGGGACTATAAAGAGGTACAAGGCAGGATTGGTGGCCAAAGGCTTTACTTAGACCTATGGCATTGACTATCAAGAGACATTTACCACTGTTGCCAAGATAAACACATTTCGGACAATTCTTTTATGTGTTGTGAATAAAGGGTGGAGAGTCTACAACAATTAGATATGAAGAATGCTTTTCCGCATGGAACGCTCGAAGAGGAGGCATACATAAATGTGTCACCTGGGTATTCTACTGCCAAGACTCATGGGCAAGTGTGCAACTTGAAGAAGGCGTTGTATAGGCTGAAGCAATCTCCAAGAGCGTGGTTTGGAAGGCTTCATGAGGCCATGATCTCTAATGGCTATAAGCAAAACAATGCAGGCCACACTTTGTTCATCAGGAGAGATGGCTCCCACACTACTCTACTTCTAGTATATGTAGATGATATTGTGATCACAAGCAGTAGCGAGTATGAGACTTCATTGAAGACCTTTTTGGGAACTAAATTTGAGATCAAAGATATTAGAAAGCTCAGATATTTCCTAGGGGTGGAGTTGGCATATTCCTCTAGTTGTGTATCTCTCTCTCAAAGGAAGCATACTCTGGATCTTCTCAAGGAAAATGGGATGCTCAGTGTATGCCTGTTGAGACTCCTATTGAGCCTACCTACACTTGAAGGCCAAAGAGGGAGAATCAGTTGACAAGAGGAGGTATCAGAAGTTGGTGGGAAAGTTGACCTATCTGTCTCATACCAAGCCAGACATCACGTTTGCAGTTAGTCTTATGAGCCAATATATGCATGATCCCTACTCCTCACATTTAGATGCAGTGTATCGTATATGAGGTGTACTTGAAGGCCACTCTAAGAAAAGGGATTTTGATTTCAGCTCATAGACACTTGAAAGATTAAGGCATGTACAGAAGCAGACTGGGCAAGTTGTCCAGATGATAGGAGGTCTACTCTGGGTATTGTGTGTATGTGTATGTGGGAGGTAATTTGATGACTTGGTGAAGCAAGAAACAAGCTATAGTTGCGAGGTCCAGTGCCCAAGCCGAGTTTAGGGCATTTGTGAGGTACTATGGCTAAGAGGGCTGATTCAAGAGATTGGGTCAAATTCAAAGGTTCTCATACAGTTATACTCAGATAGTAAATCAGTAATCAACATAGCTCACAATCCAATACAACATGACAAAACCAAGCACGTGAAGATTGAAAGACTTTCATCAAAGAGAAGATTGAGGCTAGGTTGACTCGTATCACTTTTATTACTTTAGACAAACAGCGGGCTGAAGTGCTTACAAAAAACTTAACTACGAAAGTGTTTAGTAGTATCATTGGCAATTTGGGCATGGTAAATATCTATGCTCCAACTTGAGAGAGAGTGTTGAAAGACCTAGGTATATTTAGTTAGTACTATCCTTTTTTGTTATTTCCTTATTTCACTATGATTTTATTTTTTCTTGTAAGATTCCCACACTGGGAAGATTTTGTTTGTTTTGTATTTAGTAGTTTCTATATAAATAAGCTCCTGCCATGTACTTCAAACACAAGTCAGGATTCCTCTAAGGACTCTATCATGAGCTTTTTCGAGGTCAATATAAAACATATCAACACCTTTCTTACACTCTCTATACATTTCCATAAATCTCATAATAAGATAAATAGCTTCCATTGTAGACCTTCCCGGCATAAACCAAATTAGTTCTCCGTAATAGTTGTTTCTTGTCTTAAACGGGTTTCAATTACTCTATCCCATAATTTAATAGCATGATTCATCAGTTTTACGCTCGACAGTTATTACAGCTTTGAACATCTTCTTTATTTTAGCAAACTAAAATAGGCTCAAAATTAAAACGTAATTACATTCTTTAGTCATGTGCTAATTACATGCTAACTGAAATTGAACTAATTTGAACTAAGGTTCCATTGAACTATTAATAGATTATCAGTACTCGACTATTCCATCTGCATCATAGTTGTCAAGGCCTCGCCTAGGCATCCAAGTGCTTTGATCTACCTGGGTCCCTTAGTTGCCTAAGTGACCATCTTATTCACTTAGTTGGTGTTGCCTTGAATTTCAGCCCTCTCCAATGCCTTGATCTGCCCAGGTGTCATGACAACTATGACCGCAACAGTCTTTTAGTTTTAATTTCACAGCCAGATTTACATACTATACTGTCCTCCATAAACCCCAAAACCACTCAAACACAAGTATCATCTTCAAGAGTAAGGAAAACATATCCTATAAGTATTTGTTCCAAGGCTTGAATAGGCAGCTACACATCATTCCTCTTTGAGCAATTTTTTTCTTGTTGGGAGTGATGTAAAGACAGGGTTAGGTTCCCCTTCTAAACTAAAATCATCTTCATTTTACAGGTGTCCTAACATGGAAGTAGAAAGAGCATAGTTTCCCCTCTTTCCTACAAAAACCCATTATCCACCATTCTGACAGGCTGGTTTCAGCAAAGGAGAGTACTTGTTTACTTAACCAGTTGTCTTTCAGAACTTTCAAGAACTTAAAAGTTAAAACTACACCCAACAATACCTCAAGCGACCCTTCCAGAAAATAAATAATTATTTAAAAAACATCATTAACAAACAATCTCTTGAGCATAACCAATCTATTAATTGATCAAGATTATAACACATAGCAACCGAAAGGCAAACCCACAAGCCAAGCAATACAAAGAATTTGGAAAAGCAACTGACTAATACCTTACTGATTCCTTCAAGACCTCCAAGTGTCTCTATAGCGCGTGAGGTTGATGTAGGATAACCTGGATAGTGAACTGCAAAAACCTCCGCCTCTGGTAGAACTCCAACAACAGTGTTATTTTGTATTACTCCCATCGCATTTGCAAATCTCCCCTTTTACAGCCACTACTACCACACTAAAATGCAATTGAAGACTTATTTTGAACCAGGTTCTATGGTTTGTTCAGTATTCTTCCGTTCTCTTACCACTTTCCCCTCCGCCCTAAAATGATCTGCCTCCAACCAAATCTGCAGTCCATTGAGGTAATTATGCATTACAGTATCATATGGAGCTTAAACCTGAAAATTATTGCAGACAAAATTCTATAAATAAGTTGTATTCTGTAAACCTAAAAATAATCAATCAATGCAAAATGGAGTGACCAAAAGTAGGGTATGATTTCTCACTATTGTTGAAGAAAGCAAACTTCCTTCAGCGCTTCCAGCGCAAGATTGTGGCAGAGGTGGTGGCTTACTTAGTAAGTTCGGATGGCCATGAAAAAGGTATAGACAATCACCATTTGAACCCCCCCCCCCCCCCCCACACACAAAAAAAAAAAGAAGACAATCACCATCAAAAGAACAAAATAGTAGCATATAGACAATGATTTTATCAAAAAGAAACCCAATTACATGTCATAAGATAATAATTTAGCATATAAAAATACATAATAGTATCTCATCAAACATTTACAATAAAAAGAATTAAGTATTGAAGAAGTTTTTCTCCGCAAGATAGGGTGAGAAACCATTACAGACAGGGATTCTGATCTGGCTTGGAAAGTGCTTTTTTTTTTTTGAAGAAGAAAGAAGTGGTTTACATGTTTTTTGCGATCCCATGTCGTAATTCCAGCAATACTTTGTCGGTTCGGGTAATCCTGCCACGATTTTGGGATCAAAGGGTACCCTAAGGAGTAAGGACTACTACTCGACCATATTTTGGGCCATATCCGAGGCCTGAATCACCCTGCTACTTAGATCTTATCTCTATTCTAGAAATTTAGTTCTAAAAATTTTGTTCCACGACCTAATTCCAAAACTTCAGTTTTCAGATGGTGACTGTTTTTTATTTCCTTCTTCTCTCACTCCTTTTTATTATCTCTGCCTGTGGAAAAATGGGGTTGCATCCTACATTAAGCCCCAGAAGATTATGTATGTTATTATATTTAGAAATTTTTTATCGCGCTAAGAGTTCAAATTTTATTTCAGAAAGCTCATGGCAGATGGTATGTTCTTTATTGGATTTGGGTCTAGAAATTGCCCCTACCCGAAGAGCAGACTTGGCATACTTTTTGTGTGAAAGAGAACACCAACTGAGTAAAAACTGACAGAAAAAAGGTTTTAATTAGCTTAACGGAGACGGAGAATGAAAAGTAACAGGAGACGCCGGAGCAGGGGCTCACCGGAGAAGATGAACAATGAGTCACTTTCCCACCGCTGAAATCACCGATGGAGTTGAAATCACAGTAACGGAGCCAGAGAAGGAGAAGCTAAGGTTCAAAAGCCCAAGTCCTATTGATCAGGTAAGCAGCAGGAGGGGTCGATAAGTCAAATGCTACTATAGGGGTTTAGGTCAAAAACAATTTAAACATTAGGATCCTTTTTCTTTTTTTTCTTTTTTCTTTTTTTTTTTTTTTTTTTTGTACTGGCGCTTTTTAAATACTGAAAATGAATTGCCGTTCACGATAGTCGAACCCAAGACCTCTCCGCTGAGAATTTTTATTTTTATTTTTTCCCGATCCGTTCATCTAATCAGATTAGGCCAAGCCCCTACCCCGGGTTTAGGTTATGTTTGGTTCCGCAATTCCCTGAAATCGGCATCAAAATCATATTTTTAGAGTAAATATCACTTACCTCCCCTCTTAGCAGGAGTTGCAAAGAATCAGCAGCTAGGGTTCCTTCTCCGTAGGGTTCTTTCTTCGCGTTGATGGGTTGTGATAGTTTGATCGAATGTGCTTCCATAGAATCAAGCCCATATTTGGGTGATTCTATTTGGAAACCACCTCTTGAGGAAGTTTCCACAGAATCACCCATTTACCTTGAAAAATAGAATTACCTGATTTGATGGAATCACATGGATTCTGAACCACTTTCAAACCAAACGATTTTTTTATTCTAGAATCATGATTCCATGGAAGCCGAATACAGGGAATTGTGGAACCAAACGCTACCCATGAATTGCCAACTGTCAATTGCCAATTAAACCATCCCTAAGGATTAAAAATGACTCTTTCAATATCCATGAATCAAAATTCAACCAAACGATCAGATGTAGCATTGATCAAGCCATAAGGATTCTTATTTATTGCAGTGTTATGATCTCTCCACGTGCATATTAATAGATTCAACAGTTGTAAATCAAAATTTAGGACCCAAGTCAAATTTACAAAAATAGATCCCTAGATTGGGTTCTATTAGGGGTGTCAACGATGCGATTTGGAGCGGTTTCGGGCTGGGCTTAATGGTTTCGGGCTGAAAAACCCCAAGCCCAAACATAGCCCATTTAAAAGATAACAGTTTCGGTTTGGCGCAGTTTGGGTTTGAATTGACTAGCGGATTGGACTAACAATTTGGATTTGGTTTGGGCTAATGGTTTTGACTAAATTAAATATCAATATTGAAATTTATTTTTATTTTTCCTCAACTCCAAGTCCTAGTTTCACACACAAAACTACAAAAGAAAGAGGAAGAAGACTCCAAGTAGATCTAGTGATGGCATTAGCTTGATCCAAACCACCCCCACCCCCAAAGAATAAAGAATTTAGATTCTTCTGTCATGTGTAGACCAGTCTCACAATCTTTTCACCCAATGAAATTGGATTTGTATGAAGGCTCAGCTTGAAATTACTTGTGGTAAGGAATAGATCTGCTACCAGCAATGCATGGTCCAACCATCATGGCATACAATTACCAAAACATGATTCTAAATATCACAGAAATAAAAACACCATTACAAAAAAGCTCTATTTTGAAATAGTTAAAGTAAAAAAAAAAGGTTAAAAGTTCAGACATAAAATAATAGTAATCAATGAAATTTGAAACTTGAAACTTGAAAGTTAAAAGTTAAAATCGTGTGAAACACTCAAACACTGACTGAACCGTAAGGTAATGGTTATTACCTATTACTTGTTGCGTTATTGGGATCCAAATTCAATGGTTCATTAACTTCATTTAAATTATACTAAAAGGTTAACGGGTTGTGGTTCGGGCTAATGACCCTCAGCCCAATCATGGCCCATTAAAATTTGGTTCAGGCCGGTGCGGTCCAATTTTAACAGTTCGGGTTGAAAATTGACACTCCTAGGCTCTAATGTTCTAGCCTCACGTGACAAAAATCCTAACAACATAATTCTATTAGGCTGCGTTTATTTGCTGGAATTAAGGTGGGGTGAGAAAAAAAATGAGTGGAAAATTTTTTGAAAAAGCATATTTTTCTGCTAAATCCTAAAAGTGTGGTTTGTTTGGTTGTTTAGAGTGGGAAAGTTAAATACAAACTTCCTTAAATTAAGAAAATTTGTCCGGTGAGGTGGCAAGCTAACTTTTTCATCCCATGCATTTTCAAAACCCCACAAAATATGTGAAACTTTGTGAAAAAATGTAGAAAACCAAAAAGTGAGACCCACAATTAATATTTTTTCACAAAATCCCTTCATTTCTTTTCCTTCTCCCTCATCCCATTATACATGGAATCCACATGTTTTCTCCCACCACTTTTTTCTCACCCCACCTTCGCAAACAAAGGCAGCCAATGTCGTATGAAGAATGGAATAGAAGAAGTCTTTCAAACCCACAAAACCCTTTTCAATCAAAATCCATCAAATACCAATTGTGAACTTCAAATTTTCAATACCTATCTATGTTCAGGCTGCAACGTCAGATAAAGACACCCAATAAGCGGCAAGGGAAGAATCTACAAAGGGAATCATTTGACCACACACACTAAATTCAACAACAACCAAATTTCAAATCGTTCCTGCAAACCTATCTTCCACATCTATAAGAACTTGAAAAAAAAGAACTTTGTAGGGGGAGTACCAAATCAAGAAACCCAATCATCAATTTCTATAATGTTGGCCATAACAACTCATATCCACTGCAAATCTTGAATCAAAGAAAAAGTATAAGTGAAACTTACAAGAAGGCGACGAGAGCAAGAACAAGTTAAGAATAGAAGTTGCGCAACAAAAACAAAAATAACCGGAAACAGAGCTCTATTCGTTTGGTATCCGCGTTGTCTTCTCTCTGCTTCTCTTTTTTGCAACTTTCCCCTCCGTATCGTCCTCCGTTTGATGTACTAGAGAGACCGGGATAGAGAAATTGACACAGTACGGGGTAGTATGGCAACCATTCTTTGCCAAAATTCCCACTTCAACACAGAATCCACTTTTTATGCTTCTGTGCTGAAGTGGGCAAATTTGGCACAAAATCGTTGCCATAATCTTGTATGGTTGGACACAAATGGGCACATTTCTCTGGCCCAACTTGGCACATGTTTTTAATAAAATATTTAAAAAGATAAATATAAAATAATTAAAAATAAGTAAATATGTTGGTTCAATTCATACATAGGTGCTTACATAAAATCAAGTGAGATTATAATGTTTTCAAGTGATTAGTGGGAGTCTCACTCTTGCTGCCAATTCATTTGCAATTTGAAGTCATGCTAAGAAAATAAAAAATAAAAACTTCAGGGATTAGTTTTATAAATCTAAGAAGAGAAGGAAGGATGGAAGAAAAGGAAAACCCAAATGATCCAAGATATACAGGGTGGAAGCCTGGAAGAAAGTGGGACCCCCTATTTCTCATAGTATTCAAATGCATAAACACTCATTTTTACCTGCTTTTTATTATTTTGCATTTTCTAACATTTGGAAGTGGTTTGACCTGTTGTGTGAGTTCTTGGAGTAGTTTTTCCCCTGCTCTGTTTGAGAATTGGGCTTTCTAGGTATGTATAATCTGTTTACAAGAACTAAGGGGTGGTGAGTTAATAAAACTTGCAATCATGGAAATAGATTTGTCACCGGTGAAGTTGGTTAGAATAAATCTGTGATATATATAGGTTCAAACTCTGGCCATAAGTTTACCAAAAAAAAAACAACTCTTTGCACAGGTCCTTGGTTTCCACAATACTCTATTTGTTGTCATATTAAGATTGTAGATAAACCTACTGGTTATTCATAACTTCAAGCTTTACTTGATTCAAAAAACATTCAGTTAAAAATATCAAATGCATTTTAATAAAGAAAATTAGATATAAACTGAATTTAATTAACACAAGGTCAGGTAGGGCTGGACACAGTTTGCCCCAACTCTATACACAATTAAAATAGAACCTACTCATTGGGTTGAAAAATCAGGCAAGGATTGGGATGGGTTTATGGGGAGTTCAGCCTGATAGGGTTTTATTAACATAACTTAATGATGGTTATTATAAGTGTTCTTCCTAAAATATAATTTCCTCAAGACTATATATATATGCCAACAGCAACAGAAATGGTCAACCAGATGTATATGCAGTTGAAAAATCAGTCACAACATTTAGTATTGTAATTGCCAACTTAGATGAACCAACATTGTAAAGAATTAGACGTGCATATATACATGATGCATTATGATTTATGAAACTAGATTTATTCTAACCAACTTGACCAGTAAAAGAAAATTCTCAAATTTTATGTGTTTGTTGATGCTGCTGGCTTGATCAGTATTATCGAAGAAAATCTTTGAACAAAACTAAATTAGTTTGCAGCTTTTACATATAAGAAGCTCTTGGACTGCACCTATTATGAATGATACATATCCAGTAGATCCAAGGTTTTTCGTTTTAGAAAAAAACAAAGGAAAATTGGTAAAGAAACAATAAATTAATTTAGTTCCAAGACTCTGAATTTATCAAACTATATTTACAAGTTTATTTTACAGCCAAATGCATTAGATTGTCCCTTTCGTGTTACAATTCCTGACATGAGAAATAATATTAATAAACAAGAATTGAAAGTTGAAGTTGAGAACAAATCATTAACACTTGGCATTTGCCTTAACAAGATGGAGACTGTGCAAGCTAAGAAATAGTAGAGAACCCAAAAGTGGCACAAATAGTTGACCTAAGAACTGTTAAATGGAAAATTCTTGTCTCTCGTCTATCCTAATCAACCTCCTTCCCTCTCTACCTTGCCCTCCTTCTCTCTCCTCTCTCTCTCTTGCCCTCAGTTCTGTTCTTAATAGCCTTAGTGATCAAAGATCAAACAACAGACAAAACAAGTTGTGATATTCAGATGGTAGGGTAATAATCCATCAAAGGAAATGAAAAATCTATCTCAGAATAGTACCACGAATACACTTTCAGCAGAGAAACATCAACAATTTTGTGACCTTCTAATACGCTGATTGTGAATGCACAAAAAAAACCACTGGCTAGGGCTCTCTAGCTTCAAAAATAGGAAGACTGCTGACTAGAGAATGAAAAGAGATGCTACAGCTTCTAGAAACACAACAGTTGTGACAGAAAAAGATATTAGACTTTTTCCCTTGTTTGTTTCATGGCTTTCTGCTTCGGTTATGATTTGGTTCCATGTAAGTTCCATATGGGCTCTTAAGATTAGAAAACGACATAGGGTTGGCCATTAACAAGAGCTGGTAAAGCCTTTAGTAGCATAATTTCTGAAAGTTAAAATGCCTTATATTTGTGCAGAAATATATATAGTTAAGAAGATACCTGGTGGCAGCGGTAGTATACCACAGAAGAAGAAGAGAGTCAGTTGCAGAGAGCTTGCCAAGTTGAGTGAGATGAGAGAGACGAGACGAGGGACCTTGAGAGCAGAATCCAGAAAAACTCTTCGGTAGCCAAAAGCTCGAACTACAGAGCAGAATCCACAATCAACACATATTAGTCGGACATCAGAGCTCAAATGGGTAACCCTAATTTCACTGCAATCCGAAGATAAAATCTTAGGGGGGAAAATAAGTAGAGAAAAACATACCAGGGCGATATTGTTGAGAGACAAAGGAGGGCAGTCAAGATGCAAGGGCTCCTCTTCTCGCAAAACCCAACCCGACTTGATTCTCTTCTTCAACCTCCAATACAAAGCACGCAGACAAACTCGAGAGAGTCCAGCAACCCAGATCCTTGAGCCAGACGAGACAGAGCCAAAGAGAGACGATAGAGGGGCAGAGAGACGAGGGAGAGCAGAGAGCGACGAGACAGTTGAGAGAGTTGGGAGAGCAGAGAGAGACGAGAGAGAACTTATCGGCTCCGAGAGATGACCGTTGAGAGAGAACCAGAGCGTCGAGAGAGTTGAGAGATACGAGAGGTCGCCAGGAGATTTTAGGCAAGGAACGAACTTTCGTTCCTACCCGGCGAACCGGGCGAAGTGGCTAAATATCGCCCCTCAATTCAAAAAATTTCCCCCCTATTTCGGCACTATTTTGGTCAATAATGTAAATTTGATGTCATATCCTATGCAAATATGTGATAAATTTAAATTATTTCATATAAATATTTCTATTTAAATCTCCTGCCTAGCCACATTTAAAATGTTACCTTCTAAAACCTAAATCATTCAAACATAATTGAAATGATTAACTGACAATTCTATTACAAAATTCCTTCACAATTTAAATTGTTTCCATAAATTATTTCATGTATATACTCTTCCCTAACCACATTTGGGGCATGTTGACTTTTGAGGACTAAATTGCTAGAATATAGTTGGTAAGATTGCTCATTAATTTTGAAGATTTTGCTATAAAATGTTTTCTTATCTATAAATTATTCTATGTAGATTCTCTTCCTAATTATATTTAGTACATTAACTTTTGAGTCTTAGATCATCGGGATAGAGTTGGTAAGATTGGGATAGAATTGCGAGAGAAATCGTCTAAAAAATGCAAGAAATAATGTAAAAATCGCAAAATAATAATAATATAATATCGAATTTTCAATATATCGTGAGATATCGCGAGAAATCGGCGATATCTTGCATATCTCGTTTCGGGAGGGGGTTTCGTTTCTCCCCCTCCCAATATCATCAAAATTCAGCAATATTTCGCCAAATTTCGACGATATATAGTTCCTTGCTTTTAGGGTTATCGATCAAATTACATCGATAACCCTAAGTACCGTCAACGACAAGCTTGTACCCGCATTTTTGACATAATTGCTTCTGTGCCCAAGAAACTCCAACTTGGAGCTTCTCTGGCACAAGAAAAAAGTGTGACAAATGCCTAGTTCAGCACAGTTTTGCTGAACCAGTACATAAAAGTTGAATCGGTTTACCATACATGTTTTTGCTGACTTCTGTGCCAAAGTGGGCAAATAGCACCGAATAAGTGTGCCAGAATGGTTACCATACAACCCCGAAACCCAGGGTTTCATCAGCTATATATTAGGGTTTTACTCACGGCAGGGTAGAGTAAAACCCAATCCAGGGTAATCTTGCAAATTTGAAATATATAATTCTGAAAAAGTAAAATAAATTTACACTTAGGTTTGCTTCTAGCTATGGCAAATAAACATCCCAGTCCACACTCACCAAGCAAACATAAGGGTAGACCTGTAAATGGATAGTCGAAATCCGTTTTTGAATTAGCATTTGTATTCATTTAAGGGTGTCTGTATCTGAAATTTTTCTTACCAGAAAATATCTATATCCGTCCGCTAAGCAACCACCGGATTCGGATTCAGATAATTGCTAATTACATCAGATATATCCGGATAATTAGAGTAAACTATTTTTTTTCTCTTAAAAGGAATGATAATCGGTTTCGAAAACCGGCAATCGGATAATTGGAAATAAAAAATTATCCGGTTAGAGTAAAGTATTAAATATTTTTCTCTAAAAAAGTAATTAATAATCGGATTTGGAAACCGGTAATCAGTAGTCGGAAATTAGAAATCGAAAACAAAAAATTAAAAAAGTTACAATCACCAATCAATAATCGGATTTGATTATCATCAAATATTAGATAAAGTAGGGTGAACACCAGGGAGTTGTTTCTGTAAATTTCAAAAAATTAGTTAAGATTTTGTAAAATAAAAAAATTATGTTTACACTTGCATCCCCGCACTTTCATTCACAGTCGTTGAATTCATATTCACGCACGTGGCGTGATCGCAGCAGCTGTTGCTGCAAATAAAAATCTATCGTGAGGGTTGGAGCTACATAAGAGCAAAGAACCCCTTGATATTTCCAAAAACAAATTTCTCTTCCTTTCTTAATTTTTTGAAATTTCTCTTCAACCTTTTTTCAATATATCAATAATTGGCCCCGTGGTATGAGGAAATTTTTAATGTCATAGATAGTAGATAAAAAAAAAACATTGTGCTTTTTGTGAAGTATTTATATTTGGCCCTCATGTCAAATCTTGGCACCGCCCTTGTGTTTGCAAACAAATTACACCCCTAAAATTCATTATATTATATAGATTTCTTATGCCTAACACTGTTAGTTTTAAATAATAAAAGACATAGTACCTAAGATTGTTAATTGAAAGAACTATGCAGAACGGGGCGTCCTTTGCAGAGGAACATGATCAAATCCGGCGCAGCACCAAGAAGTTCAAAAGAAGAATAGGGGACGATGGTGTCCAAGGGAGACTATGTCCCACTGCGATGGTGTCGCATGAATCCCAGGGTAGAGAAGAGATGCACGCCATCTTGGATGAAGAGGCTAGGCTTGATCTAGATGGATATCTTCTTGTTGATCCTTTACGATAGGAAACAGATAATGAAGAGGAAGAGAACCCAAATAATGAAGAGGATCGGTTTTGTCAAATAATTAACCTCTCTACAAAGGAGAAAGAACGCCTGACAAAGCCTTGGATGCAGTCACTCATCATTAAGTTGGTTGGGAAGATAGTGGGTTATAAATTTCTATTTGAAATAAACTTTGCATTATGGAAACCTACTGGTTCCTTGGATCTCATTGATATAGGATATGACTATTATATAACCAAGTTTAGCAATAAGGAGGACTTCCAAAAAGTACTTACTGAGGGTGTGAAATGTGTCCAAGAGCATCGACCAAGCATGCTGCTGAATTGTGTCCTTCGCTGTTTTGACCCGTTCGACCTCCGATTTCCCCGATTTCTTCTCTGATCTTCCATTTATGTTTGTCTAGGGTCTTATTGTCATCATTGAATCATGCTTGTGTGACCTTTGGATCATCATCATCACAGCGTAAGGTAAGGACGGTTATCACCATAATAGGCTATGTGATTATGTCTTGATGTTCATAACTTAGTGAACATAGTCTCTTTATTACTTTTGAATATCATAGGACTGTTATACATGCTTTAGAACAGTAGTATTGTGTTTTTATATATTCTTGTTATAATGATTAGTCATTCTTGTTACTTATATATATGATGAATCATTGCAATGTTATGACTTAACTTCTATTATGATGATGTATCATTTGTGTATGGTATAATGGATTTGAGCATGTGATTGATTAGGTATAATCTGGGATTGAGGAGTGTCCTATTGACGCTTCCGTCCTTGGGCGTCGGAGGGAATAGTATGGGATGTTCTCCGAAAGTGCCCATCAACACTTTCCCGGGTTATTGGATGACATACATAAGATTGTCTAGTTGTGTGGCTAGGATGTCCTTGTCATGTCAGACCCGAATCGGAAGGGCATTGAGACCGAACGACCCGTGGTAGTGTATGGTTTGATGGGCGCTCAAGACAGGTAACTAACCCGTGAGAGGACATAAACCATGCTACAGATACATGAAATGGGCCATTTATTGGTAGGGTTGCAAATAGCTAGACTTGGGCTCACGGGTGCTCGAAACCGGTGAGTCATATCCGTGAGAGAACGTGAGAGCTTCCCGTCTACTATTTGTGGATGACCAATAGGGTTGGTGAGTGCGGTGGGTAATATCCATGACTCTAGTGTGAAGGATACCTGAAAGGATCCCGGGATGGGAGGAATGGAAGTATTTGGATCTAACTTGGTACGACTGAATAGATGACTTGCATTGGCCTAGGCTTAGCCTTGACATGTGCCAATACTTAGACCAAATGGTGACGTGTGAGAGCGGTGACCGAAACCCAACCATGGATTGTCCGAGAGGGATGCAAGACCCAATTTCCCCCGGTGCTGAGTGACTGAGACTTACCTAAAGAAGTATGATGCTATGACTTAAAGCATGTCTACCTTAAAGACTAGCATTCATAGAGTTAGATTCATATTTGCATCATGTGTTTCATATCATATTGCATCATGTTATGACTTGTACTCGTATGGTTTATGAATTATGGAATAACTGTCTTGCTGAGTTCTTTTGAACTCATTCCTTTTGTGCAAATGTTTATTAGATTATCCCACAGGTGTTGAAGACCCCGATGGTGCGACCTACGAGACGGACCATGATTCCACATACTACCCTCTGGGTGGTAGCTACTATGAAGATCAAGGTTATGGTACCGAGGAGGATTACATTGCGTACCAGGGTTAGCGACATAGTGGTGAGCTATCATGTTGGGCTTTCTTCGTCCACACTTACGAAGATGTACTTATTAGAGTAGAGGAAACCCTAGTCTAGTCCCCCACCCCCTGGATTTTGTTATACACTAGGATATGTAATTAACTTTCACTGAGTTACTCTTGAGATGTTGGACTGTAACTTAACTTGATTTCTTACTACTTTTCCGCTGCCACTGAGGGAGTGACTTCCGCTCACTCTCTCTTTCTTTTGATCACACTTATACATTTGGTATCATTTTATTCTGCACTCGATTATCCTGTTCGTATCTTATTCATGATATCTTTTATTAATTGTTTTTACCTTGATTATTATTGTTCATGATTGTGTTATCGCGTATGTGGGAGGCATGGTCCCCCGATGCTTGATCCTTGGACTGTGGATCACATACCCTAGTATGCCAGGTAGGGTACCAGCTGGGTGGATGTGACAGGAAGTATCCGGATCTAACTTAATACGACTGAGTAGATGACTTGCATTGGGCTAGGCTTTACCGTGACATGCGCCAATACTTATACCAAATGGTGATGTGAGAAAGTAGTGACTTAAACCCCAGCCATGGATTGTCCCGAGGGATGCAGGACCCATTACCTACCGGAGCCGAGTGACCGGACTTACCCAAGAAAGTATAGTGCTATGACTTAAAGCATGTCTACCATAGAGATTAGCATACATAGAGTTAGATTCATACATGCATCGTCTGTTTCATATCATCTTGCATCATGTTATGTTTTGTATCATGTATCTATGTTATTGTGGAATAACTTGCCTTGCTGAGTTCTTTTGAGCTCACATTTTTGTGCAAATGTTTTGTTAGACTATTCCACAGGTATCGAAGAATTGGATGGCCAATTATATGAAGCGCCCTTTGATGAGTCACACTACCATCAAGGTGCTGATGACCACGAAGACTACGATGAAGATTCCTCATTGGATTATGCTTCGTACCAGGACTAGATCTTCTCGGGAGTTGATTCGGCCATGTCTCGTGTCTTTGGTTTATGTTTTCGAGGATATTTTGTATAAGACTGAGGAAACATTTCTTTAGATGTTTATCTTTTATTTCTCTCTTTTGAGACTTGGATTGTAACCTTGACTGTGATTCGAATTACTTTCCGCTGCGATTCAGGGAGTGATTTCCGCTCACTCTCTACACTCTGATTATATTTATGCTTGAGTATCATTTACTTTCGCACTCTGATTATAGTGTCTTCTTATCCTTATTTTAATCTCATTGTTTATATGACATTGCATTGATTATATTTGTTCATGATTATGTTATCGTGTATGTGGGAGGCATGGTTCCTGGATACTAGATCTTCGGGCTGTAGATCACATACCCGGGTATGCCTGGTAGGGTACTGCCTGGGTGGATGTGACAGAGGGTCCTTGGATTATTGGAGATTGTTATCTTTCTTTAAGTCATTGGAAACCAGACTTCAACCTAGCGGTGGTAGAGGCGAAGAAACTTGCAGTATGGGTTAGATTCCTTGGAGTATCTATTGAATATTTTGACAAAAGATTTATGGTTCGTATGGGAGGCCGAGTCGGTAGGGTGATTAAAGTGGATAATACAATAGCTCAGGCTACTCACAGGAAGTTTGCAAGGGTATGCGTTGAAGTTAATCTCTCACAACCCCTTCTCTCTAAATTCCGACGTAAAGGTAGAGTTCAGCAAATTATATATGAATCTCTTCACCTTCTATGCTATGACTGTGGGAAGTTTGCCCACCATAAAGACCAGTGAAGTCACTCCTAGAGTGGATTGAACAGAACCTCCTACGGAACCACTAGGGGAGGCTGCTAAACACCCAAAGGCAGTTAATGCAATGGAGAGAGAAGTAATCTCGGCGGATACATATGGTCCCTGCATGTTAGTTTAGAAGCCAATATATATATATATATAATAAAAAAAAAATCTGTATAATGCTGGAGAAGGTCTCGAGTAGGTAATAGAGACAAAGGGAATGAAAATCAACCCCATGCGGTGGATGGAACATTAGTGGGTATGTCAGGGTATGGATCCAGATTCGATGCGTTATGATCGGAAGATCTGTATAGTTTGGAAATAGAAACCCATGTTAATATTAGACCTGTAAACGTATTAGATTCAGCCCGGATACACCAGTATCCGAATCTGAATCTGATTAGCAAGACTGCTATCCGAATCCAGTAGAAATTTAGAGAAGGCATCCGAATTTGAATTTGAAACATTATCGGATATCCGATAAACTATCCGATTATTGATTGGTGATTGTCATTTTTTTATTTTTTTATTTCCGATTTCCAATTTCCGATTACCGATTACTAGTTTCCGAATCCGATTATTAGCCCCTTTTTTAGAGAAAAGTGTTTAATACTTTACTTTAATCGGATACTATCCGATTTCCGATTATCCGGTTACCGATTTCCGGTATCCAAATCCGATTATCATCCATTTTCAAAAGAAAAAAATGTTGAATACTTTACTCTATCTAGATAAATTTTATTCGGATATTATCCGATCCGATAAGCAATTATCCTAATCCAAATCCAGTTGCTTAGCGGACGGATACGAATATTTTCTGGTAAGAAAAATTCCAGATACGGATACTCTTAAACAAATACGAATGCGAATTATGAGGGGGATTTGGGCTATCCATTTACGGGTCTAGTTGATATTGAGTCTTCAACAGTTCTTGAGACTATTCCGACTCCTAGTACCCGAGTTAATGTCAACAAAGTTTGGCAGTCTAGGAATTCACCCCAGAGACGTGCCCTTGCCAACATCAGTGGGACCCAAGAAGAATCATTTGTGGTTGAAACCTCTTTGGGATCACAAACTATAAGACAATAGTCTCTCCCCCTCCATGCTACAACAAGCCAAGAATGTAATTGAGAGTCCACGTAATAATGAAGTTCTTGGAATGGGCGTTGACTCTAATATGCAGTTGGAGGTTAATGGAAATTGTGACCCTAACCAAATTGCTATTTTGAGTAGAGCTCCTGTAGCTGATAGGCCTATGGAGATAGATTGCCTAGTGGGTATCTTTGATCGTGGGAAAACTCCTGATGGTGAACTTAATCCTATGGATCCGACGATGTGCATGCAACAAGATTCCAAGCAGACGCCCCTTGTGGATGAAGATATGAGGTTAGGTGAGGACTGTTAACTTTTTCTGTGTTTTTTATGAAGATTTTTTCATGGAATTGTAGAGGGGCAGGTAGGAAAGCCTTTGCTACCACCCTTAAACACTATAGGAAGGAATATAACCCATACTATGTTATCATCTTGGAACCCCACATCAGTGGCACTTGAGCGGACGAAGTAATTAAAAAACGCAAAGGAAAGATCAGCTTACGAGTGATGTTGTAGGCCTCTCCCCGGGGGGGATATGGTTTTTCTCCTTTTTAATGAGAATTATTGTGTTTCTATTATTAAATTTCATCATCAATACTTGATAATTGAGGTAGAAGACCAATCTGTGGAGGCTAAATGGGTGTTGGCAGCAATGTATGCTAGCCCACTGGAGAATGAGAGACAACTTGCATGGGGAGACCTTGCCTTGGATTTGGATAATCTTCATAGCCCATGCTTAGCAGTGGGGGATATAAATGACGTAATTGATGTATCCAAAGCTAAAGGAGGGGCTCCTATCCCAGTTAAAAAATGTATCAAGTTTTGAAACAATTTGGATAGGTGTCAGCTTTTAGATATGGGATTCCATGGTCCAAGATATACCTGGCGCGGACCCAAGTGGCGTGGTCTCTGCCATGTGTATAAGTGTCTAGATCGAAGCCTATGCAAAGAAGAATGGCAATTGTTATATCCAGAAGCAGTAGTGCATGTTCTCTTCAAAATCAAATCAGACCATCACCTACTTCTAGTTGATGTGAAACCAGTTAGAGGCCATTTTCGAATGAAAGCAATGTGGCTCACTCATAGTGATTTCAAAGATGTCGTCAACAAGGAATGGAAGGGGAAAGAGACTCTTCCTGAGGCACTATCCTAGCTTCAACAAAAGCTCACTACATGGAATAAAATATGCTTTGGAAGGGTGGAAAATACAATAAAAAGACTTCATGCTAGACTTGATGGAATGCAAAAGAGACTCTCTTCTAGACCGTATAATCCTTTTTTGGTCAGATTAAAGAAACAACTTAGATTGGAGCTGGAGAATACTCTTTCTAGGGAAGAGATCAAATGGGTTCAAAAATCTAGAAAATAGTGGGTGTCACACCCCACCCAGCAGGATCCGGTCATCCCAAATACCCATGGGGGTGATAAACCGCAAGACCTAGGTTCAGTGACAGTTCCATATATCATATGATATAGCAAAATTAAAAGGACGAGAATAAATCGTGTTCAAATATAAAGTTATCAAATTTGAAAATTTAATTTACAATCATCCATGTCTAAGAGCAAATAAATCCAACATCAGAGTTTGAGAAGAAAAATGATAATTTGTTTGCAGCGGAAAAACTCTAAAGAAAACTCTATTGGAAGGCAACTCCATAAGAACAATCTTGACACGAGCATGAAGCATCATGTGCGTCCACATCTTCCCCGATTATGCCCTCATAGTAATCTATCACCAATGGGTCCTCTTTGGGAGTGGGGTCCTCATAACCTATGGGAAAATCTAAAGAACATACACAAGTAAAGGAAGGAGTTCATAGAACACAATGAGGATAACTAACATCCATGTCATGCATTTGTCCAAATTTCCACATCATATTCATAAGAGAACCATGTAATTAATAATATAAATAAACGGATGCATGATTATGATATAATGTTTCTAACTCTATCATTTAGTCTCTAAGGTAGACATGCATTAAGTTTAAATATCAATCTCCTTTGGGCGGTCTTAGTCACTCTCCCTCAACAAGAGATGTATATTGGGTTCTTCGCGGTTGTTGGGCAAAGTCTTATCAAGCCATGGTTGGGGTATAAGTCACCACTCTCTCACATCACCGTTTGGTATGAGATTTGGTGCATGTTAAGGATAATCCTAAGCTCAGTGCAAAGTCATACGGTATCGTACAACATATGGTCCAGATATCTCCCCTTATGCCTAGTGCCCTTTTAGTTTGATACCTTCCCACCCATGAATGGAATCCTCAATGGAGGCATCTGTTGGATCACATTCTTTAATCCAGTGGTCATCCACATATAAGGGACATGATGCTCTCCATGTCCTCTCACGGGTTGGTTATTGATTTTGAGCGCCCATAAGAGCGTCCATAAGCCCTTATCTATTATATGCAAACCTATCACTCTATGATGATAGTGGGCCTGCTTGACACTCAGAACCCTGCCACTAACATCATGGGTTAACCAACTTCAATACCCCTGCCGGAAGGGTAGTAGTACTCATAGGGATTCCTAGCCCAATCTAGACACCTATCATTCATGCAAGTTTTGGTCTATATGCAATCACATAAGGTCATTAGGTAATGGGCGAACCCATAGCCCTAGTTGATAAAATAAGATAAGAAGAATAATCTCATTCAATGTCATCCATCTTATACATTCATATCATTTTCATAGTAGTAATATAAGATTCAAAATAAAGAGTAACATCCGACATCAAACCTTACCTTCCGTTCGTGCAAAGTCACACACAAGCATATCATGATATATATATATATATATATATATATATATATATATATATATATATATATATATATATATATATATATATATATATATATATATATCAATTTAAAGCAATTTATATCACCAATCGTATATAAAAATAACAACATTTAATAATACAAAACAGGGTTAGTTATACCTCACTCCTAATTGGATTTCTTTCCTCAATTTCACAATTTCGACTTACAAGAGTCGGCGATTAAACTCACAACAATTCCTAATCAACAAGAATATTAATAGACATAAATTAGAATTCAATTGGATTTCAAAAGAGTTCCCAATAAAACCCCATTTTGACAACTAGGTTCAAACCCGCTGTTCTCAACATAGTTTCGGCAATTCACTATTTCGCCATCGATTCGAGGTCGAATTGTAACGAAACTTGGGAAAGTCTAATTGGCAGCAATTGGGTTCTCAGAGTACCTTCAATTTGATCTAATTCATTCTAGATAAATAAAAAAAAAAGCCCTAAATTTGGTTCTCTAAATCACCCGCGGACATCTCAGAGAGTCAAAATGAGAAATCTTTTGCAAGAATTCGCACCAACAACTCTCATACTAAAGGGAAACATTAATACAACTATTTAAGAGTATTTAATAAACCTAACATGCTTTCACTACCGAAATTCCACATTCAAAGTGGAGAAACCCCCCCCCCCAACAAAACTATGCTTAAAGAGAAGGGTTTAAGGATTCTCACCTCCTTCAATGTTCTCGCGACGATCTGGGTCACAAAGCACCTTTAGTTGGATGGAATATACTCTTCTCCTTGGTTTATCCTCTTCCCAAAGCCTTAGCCCCACTCTAGCATTAGAAAATGCGTTTAGATGTGAGATAAAACATAAAATAACGTTTTAAAACCTGGAATCCCAATTCTGTCTTGTAACTGGGAAGGAATGGGGGATTGGGGCGATCAACCGGTCCAATCAACCGGTGCATGTTTGGCCCCCCATCTGGGGTCCAATTCTGGTGATGTTCAGCTTGAAAGAAAGGTCTTTTGATTATCTATGTTTGGATATATTTACCTCGTCAATCGAACTCTCCATCGCCAGTCTAAGGACGTGACAAAATCATCTTTTAATGCCACCGTGATTGACCTTCTCTCTCCTCTTAAACTCTAGGATAGATGTTGAGTCATCATTAGGTTCATCCACACTCATTGGGTCTAATTCTGAACTTTCGGGCTCGACTCAAATGGCCCATAGTTGTCACCGACTCAAGGCTGGGTTCGCGGTCCTGGAATCATGAGTTAACTGGCTAGAAATCCAGGGGATTTCACAGTGGGTGCTTCAAGGTGACAGGAATACTAAATATTTCCATATTTCCACTATCTCCCGTAGCAAGAGAAATAAAATTGAGGGGTTGAAGAATGATGAAGGATAATGGATCTTTGAAGCTACTGATTTAAAGAATCACATTGTTCAATTTTATAAAAATCTATTTTCTGCTGAGGAAGTGACATCTAGGCTCTTGCACACGAATCATTCTTTTTCTACACTGGACAATGATTGGTTACTTGCGGACAATGCCATAGATGTAGAGGTTTTTAAACTATGAAACAACTGGGTCCTTGGAAGGCCCTTGGTCCTTATGGATTTCAAGCAGCATTTTATCAACGGACTTAGGCTACAACTGGTGGTTCAGTATACAAAACAGTTAAAGAAGCCTTTCTAGGTATTTTGGAAGGTAAACTCAATGCCACTTTCATTGCTTTAATTCCTAAAGTGGAAGCACCTGAGAAAATTATGCAATTTTGGCCTATATCTCTTTGCAATGTCAATTTTAAGATTCTGACTAAGTTGATTACTAATAGACTCAAGGAATTCATGCCCAGTTTAGTAGCCCCTAACCAAGTGAGTTTTGTTCCTGACGGCACATCCAGGAAAATATCATCATAGCCCAAGAGCTTTTTCATACTATGTGTGCAAAAGGCAGCAAACACAAATACATGGCCATTAAAATTGACCTTGAGAAGGCTTATGATCGTCTTCAGTGGACTTTTATTACAGAAACCCTTTCTCTTGTAGGTGTTCCTAGCAAGCTTATTGACGTTATTATGTTGTGTGTTACTTCTACACAATTCAATGTTTTATGGAATGGTGAGGAGATAGAGCCATTCTCCCCTTCCTGAGGAATTTGACAGGGAGACCCACTGTCACCTTATCTTTTTGTCTTATGCATGGAGCGACTAACACATTGTACTCAGGATGCTACTCGGGAGGAAGGTTGGAAGCCAATACAAGTGTGTAGAGGTGGCACTGGGATAACACATCTAATGTTCGCAAGTCACCTAGTTTTATTCTTCGAAGCTTTGTTGGATCAGCTCTTAATTGTTAAAAGTTGCTTAAGGAAGTTTTGTGATGCTTTTGAAAGTAAAGTTAGCATGAGAAATCACACATCTATTTTTTTGCAAATTCAGAGAATCATAAAGCTTTTGAAATTGCCAAGGCAAGTGGGTTTATAGTGACCAAAGACATTGGTAGATACCTTGGTGTACCCATTTGGAATTTGCATATTAGAAAGGTAGATTATAAATATTTGGTAAGTAAGGTGAAGATAACGCTTGCAGGCTGGATAGCTTCTTCCCTTTCTCTCGCTGGCAGTATTGTTCTAGCTAAATCGGTCATTATGTCTTTTCCCTACTACACCATGCAATGTACTGCAGTTCCTAAGGGGTGCTGGATGATATAGAGAGAGAAACCCGCTCATTCATCTGGGGTGATACCCCTCAAAAAAAGGAAGGTCCATCTAGTTAACTAGGTCTGCATTTGCTTTCCAAAAAGCAAAGGTGGTTTGGGGTTCAGAAGGCTGGATCTAATGAATAGAGCTTTTATGCGTAAATTAGCTTAGGGCTATTTTCGACAGGATTTCCTATGGGTTTCTCTGTTAAAGGATAAAGATGGGTCACACCGTCAATCCTTTCCTTTCAAAACCTCTAGCATTGACTCCCCTCTTTGGAGAGCTCTCTGCAAGTAGGCAATTGATATGCGATCCCTTTGTCACACTTTGTTGGGAATGGTAAAAATACAATGTTTTGGTGGAATGTTTGGTTGGGTAAGGAAGAACCTCTAGAGTGGCTGGTGGAGAAACCACTTCATCAACATATGCTAAATGGGATAAAGTCAATGATTACTTTAATGAGAATGACGCTACTTGGTCAAATATAATTGAAGAATACCTTCCCAGTAACATTAGGGGGCAAATTGAAGTTTGTACATTTCCTGGTTCAGCAACAGGCAATGATATGGTGATGTGGTCCTTGTCCAAAATGGGTCAATTCTTTGTTTTTTCTTACCAATAACTAACAACAAAAAAAGGTAAAAGTTTAGTAGGTTTTTTGTTGTTTGTTTCTTTTTGCCTAATTCGAAACTATTTTTTAATTACAAATCAAATTTTTTCTTCTTTCTCTCTCTTATCTAAAAGAATTCTTTTTTTTTTTTTTTTTTGTATGGAGGATTTTTTTTTTTTTGTTTTGTTGTTTTTTTTTTTTTTCTGCCCCCCCTTCCCTCGCCCCCCCCCCCCCTTTTTTGGGGTGGGTGGGTTTTGTTTAATGTTGACTTCGAAGTTTGACCGTGATTTCCGTTTTACTATCTTTGAAAATCTTAGGAAGATGTCTTTGTGGGCCATCAGTAGAAGATATGGTGTTTGACCCAAAACCCATGGATATTGATGATGGTGTTTCCTTATGGAAACCTTACTTGATTTGGTGTTGAACTATTTATTTGTGAAGAAGAACTTGGTTGGTGGACCTAAAGCTTAGTTGGACCTGGTTTGAAAACATCCCTCCATACTAGGTAAGTAGTATGATGTGTTGAAAGAAGCCCATCCAAAAATATTGAAGTTTAGCCCATTAAATCCCTATTTTTGAACAAGTTGTCCAGGCAATGGCATTTTGGTAAATATCTGTTTTGAAGGTTTTCAAAAGCTTTATTTCCTTTAATTTCGTGGTAAACTATTCCCACCATGTTTCTAAACCTCTAGATAGCGTGGGATCGACCTTTGAACTTCCTCTTTTGCAACCAATCAACCATCGGGGTCAATTTGGTCAGTTTGGTGAAACCCTAGTAACTCTTGAACTCTTTGTGCTATTTAAAAGGGGGAACTCCATGTGTTTCACTCTCAATCTGTTTCTAAGCCTTGGGAGAACGTGGGAAGATCCCTAGAACCTCTCATTCGAAGCCAAGACAGATCCTCAAGTATCTGTTCAGGTTTCTTCAGCGGTTTCTCTTCTAAAAGGTTGGTATTCAATTCGCTTCTTCTTTAATTCATTCTTTCTTCTCTACTTCTGATTTTCTGATCATGAGAAGGGTATTACACTGCTGTAATAACCTCTTCTTTAATTCTTTTAGCCCTAGAGTGAATCCCCCAATTCACTCTATGATCTTGAAGCCATATGGTGATGATCCTTGAATTTGATTCCACCAAAGCTCTTAATGATACTTTCCCTAATTTCCTACCTATCTTTATTATTGTGGGGAAGGTCTCATATTATTACCATGACCTTCCCTTGTGTCCTCATGATTGAGGAGTTGATCCTTGTTTTTCTTTGGAACAATTGGCAACCCTTTTATTTTCTATTAATTCATTGGACCCTCCCCAAAACCTTTCTTGATTGTAAATTCCTTGCCCTAAGGGTGAATCTTTATTCTCCTTAGTCTTTTCGTGGGATACACGGATTCTTGTTAGTAAATCCCTAATTGTATGATTTGAATTTGTTTCCCTTCACTTTAATTGAGAACCTTATTTTCTCTCATTAGTAGACCCTTTCTAATTCCATTCTTTATTTTGAAATACTAATGAGATTTTCCTTTATCTATCTTGGGTTGTTTTTGTGAGAATTAATTATGGGTAACTCTCATGAGAGGTAACCAACTCTTATGAGAGGTAACCATATATGAAACCCTATTGTTCTTTTATTTGTTGGAAACTCCCCAACACCTTTTTCAGATTGTGCATTCTTTGTTTCTCTTTCCCATGGGTGAATCTTGATTCGTTGTTTCTCTTTCCCTTGGGTGATATTTGTGTTAACCTAAACTTGATCACTATATTTTCTTCATGATCCATGTTTAACCTAATTAGGATTTCTAATTATTCTTTCTTCGTTCTTGTTCTTTTTGAGATCAGGAAGAAGATGATGCATTCTTGCAACCATCTATTCCATGATCTCATTCTATTCTTTGAGATCTATGATCATCATCATGATCTTAACCCTAGCTAATAGATTCTTGAAACCTTAACCATAACCCTTGAATGATCTTTCTGGAAACCTCTTGTAACCTTCCATGTGAGGGAAACCTCATGGGTAATGTTTCTATTAACCTAACTAGATTTCCTATGATTTCTTGTTATTTTCTTGATAACAATCATTCGCTCTCTTTCCGTGATCATAACCTTTTCATGAACCTTATGTTATGATGAAACCCTAACCTCTTTGTTACAAACCTATTATGATTGATTTTTCGGACTATGATCTCCCCCATGTCTTCATTTGGGTTAGGTTGTACTTGGTCTTCAACCCCATGAGCAAAGCACCCTTGTATAGCAATATACTTGGGGGCGGTTACTAGTGGCGGTTGATTAAACCAAGCGACCGCCTTAAGCGACCGCCCGGTTCTGCTTGCGGGAAAATGCCCTATTTTGCCCCCTGTTCGTTATAAATAGCATCCCTCGCCCTATTAACGCATTATTTTGTTCGGGATTGCTATTTTGGGCGATTAGGCGGCAGTGGAATCGTGCGGGATTCAACTCTGAAGTGCTGTTAATGATATAAAACCTTTTCTCTTCTATTCTTGGTGATTCTGATTAAGGTAATGAATCTCCATCTGCAATTCTCTTCTTTTTAACCTCTGATTGATATGAACCCATCCCCTTTTTGTTGGTGGTTACCCAATTGATTTGTTGTATCTCCCTTTTCAATGTTCTTGATGAGATCCTGTCTAGAAACGAATCCCCGCATTTGTTTAATGGATGGATCCCATCAAGGGGAATGATTTGGGTAATAAATCTTTGCTAATTCTAGGGTTTCTTGTTACCCCCTTGTTCTAGACTTATTAAGCTTGAATTTCGGACTAAGATCATCCCAAAACGGATTGAAATCGGATGATAAAAAGTCTGATTTTTGGAGTTGGAAACTGTCTGAATAGGGCGGTCGCTTGTGGAGGTCGCTTAACTTAAGCAACCGCCACAAGCAACCGGCTTGGTTTCCGATAGAATCGTGTAGGTTTGATTTTTGAATTGTTTTGACTCTTGACTCTTATACATTCTTGTAACCCTATGCTTAGGTGTTCTCTGTTTCAAATAAAAGTCTTATAATAGTTTTTGGATTGCAAGTTAGAGGACTTCTACTAAATTACAGGTAAGGACATGCATTCTTATTTATATGCAATTACATATACATGATGATTCTGTTGTTCTATTTACTATTCTTTGATCATATATCTTGCTGTAATTGTATAAAGCATGTAAATCTTATTGTATACTCGCTGTTTGTGGTATTCCTTGATGTACTTCATCTTTTATGATATTGCACAATTGTTCATGATATGATAAAGAGTGATGTAGTGTGATTGTGATGGAAGGGTATTCCATTGGGATATCTTGGCTTGGGATATCGAAGGTCATGGAATGGGACACATGCCTGCTGATGTCTCCAAAGACTATCATGATTACTTGATGACATACTTAGGGAGTCTAGAATTGCATGGCTAGGTACCCCACATGCTATTACCCTTTCGGCGGGGAATTGAAGCCGGGTGACCCGTGACAATGGTGACGTGACTATGTTTCATCCAACAGCGGTAACCAGTCCGTGCGGAGACTCAGTGGTCCACTATTGGTCATGTAATGGTAGGGTTGCATATGTTAGGGTTGGGCTCATGGACGTCCAAGGAGCGGACCGGGTGTCGCGAGGAGTCATGAGAGCATCCGCCCCAATAATATGTGGATGACCATAGGGTTAAGGAGTGGAGTCCAACGAGAGGTAGCCAGATCCGTGAGGATTCTTACTCCTAGGTTGCGAAGGATACTGAACCGAGTTGGTTGGTGCCATAGGGGAAGTATCTGGACTTCATATAGTATGTTACCATTATGACCTTGCATTGGATTAGAAACCCCGACATGCGCCAGTACTCATTGCCAATGGTCGTGGTGAGAGAGTGTTGACTTAACCCCAGCCACGGTTTTGAGAGCCAGGTGTGGACTTACCCCTTTGCCCAGGATCCCTACAGAGGTAACCAGTCCTTGCCGGATCAGAGTGATGAGACTTACCCAAAGGAGGGCTGGTGTATATCTTAAAGCATGTCAGCCATTAGAGACTTGCATAGTTAGATCTTAGTAGCATTCATATTTCTGCATATCATCCATATCATTTCATATGTGCATTCGTGGATTGTATTGACATATAAATGAGAATTGCTTGTTCCTTACTGAGTTCGTTGGAACTCATTCCTTTCATTGTATGTATTATATAAACTGCGTACGAGATGGTTGCACAACGTCGAAAGTTGGAGATGATTCGTATGAAAGAGCCTTCTCGTTTGAAGCCGATGTGGCACAGACAGGTGATACATGAACTTGCAGAGCATGAAGCCTCCTGAAGATGAAGATTATTTAGTTACTTATTTTGCTTCCGCTGAACTCGATATTACATTTGATTCTTGATTCTTTCCTTTGATTATTTCTTGGATATTTATCGGAGTATTTGGACTCCTGTAACCTGTTTATTAATTATTGCACTATTCTTGCTCTTGATTATCTGAATTTGTATTTATTATTATTGATAGACTAAAACCATGGATCCGCGCGGCCGCGCCCCGCGGGGGGGGGGGGGCGGCCCACGGGGGGCGGGGGGGGGGTGTGACAATGCGGGGGCGCCCCCCCGGGGGGGGGGGGGGGGGGGCTCCGGGCGCGGGGGGGGGGGTGTGACAATTTGCCCCAAGGATGAGGAAGATAATATCCACGTCTTTCGTAAAAGGAGGTTTGCTCAAGGTATTTGGACTCAGTTGGTGCCACAGAAACATCGTGCATGGTTTTATGGGTGCAACAGAGAAGAATGGTTCGTAGAGAATATCCATGGGAAAGCAGCTAAATGGAAGTACGATTGGGCAGCAAAATTTGCTTGTGTTCTTAACTTCCTATGGGGGTGGAGAAATCAAGATGTTCACGATGAATCCTTTTGTGAGGCTTGGGAATGGTCGAGTTCTTGTTGAAGAATACTTTGAAGGAATACAAGAAGCATGGAGAAGCTGTTGTTCTTTAGTTAAAAAACCCATGCAGATGAAACACACTATAGGGTGGAAGCCCCCCCTGAAAGGGCTCGTTTAAATGGAACCCGGATGTTGCTGTTAATAGACGACAACATTTTTCCCAACTGGGTGGATTCATTAGAGATGAGGATGGTAATTTTAGAGGCGGCTTCGATAAAAGGATTTCCCTTTATGAAGCTCTCGAAGCAGAATTATTGGCAATTCAAGAAGGTTTGTCACTAGCATTAAATTTGAGAGCTTGGCCAGTCCAGGTTGAGTCTGACTCCCAACAAGCAGCCTCTTTGCTCGATCCAGGTCATAAAGAGCGAGGAAAGTATGGCAAGATAACTGAAGGAATTCAACATCTATTCATCTCGAGAGGGCATGTTCGTTTCAATCATGTGGGAAGAGATGATAATAAAGTTGTAGATTGGTTGTCTAGGTTCTCTATGGATTTAGGAAATTCATGGTATTTCATTCAGAAACCTTTGCCGGAATTGAAGGAGATTCTCCGTGTTGATTTTTAAGCTAGCTAATATTTTTTCTGTTTTTTCTCAAGTTTTTTGGGTCTTTTGATCCGTTTATGTACCCAAAAAAAGAAAAGAAAAGAAAAGAAAAGAAAGACAGATTACCTTGTATGAATCCTAACATGAGTTTAATAATAATAATAATAAAAAGGGATAATTACTGTTGCCCCCCTGTAATTTGATTTTATTACTAATAAAACCCTGTTCTTTACGAAATTACTATTGCCCCCTTCCTTATAACGGTGTTAAGTTGCCGTTAAGTTTGAATATTTAATGTCTAATTTGCCCTTCCTTAAAATTAAGAAACTAAAAGACAATTCTATCCTATTTATAAAACCATATTAAATGCCAATTTTACCCTAAACTTCATTTATTTTGAATTAATGAAATTGACAAAATTCAAATCCGATTTGGTTTCCCACCTTCACTAAACTTCATTTATTTTGAATTTTTTTTAGGTGATATTCAGTTTCCAATTTGAGTTGAATTCGATTTCCCTTCCTCTTCAGTTTCTATTTGAGTTTTATTCAATCATTCTTTCTTTATTTTGGTATTTTTTTGTTTTTTATTTTTTATTTTTTATTATTAAAGAATAAAACGGATTATAGTTTTTTTTTCCCACAGTTAATTAAGGGTACTACTGTAACTTGACAAAAAGGTAAATAAATAAAGAGATAAGTATAAGGGTATTTTGGGGTTTTTGAGAAAATATAAAGATGCCACATCATCAGTTAACTAACGGAACTTAACGGTAGGGGGGCAATAGTAATTATAGACAAAGTTGAAGGTTGGATTAGTAATTTTGAAAAGTACAGGGGATACAATAGTAATAAAATTAAAGTACAGGGGGCCAATAGTAATTATCCCTAATAAAAAAGATGCATAATGCTCATTCAATTTCATGTCTAGGTCTCCTGGCCTTAATTCTTTATGTAATATAACGAAAATTTTCCGTTTTTGTCCCAAAATAAATTTAGAAACATTTTAGGAGACCGCATAGGAAAGGATTTTTTCCGGGATAAAAGTCACGAGTATAAAATAATAGAAAAACTACATTTCCTCTCTTTAAGGCCTTCAAATTGAAACAAAGTAGGGTAATATTGGGTATTTTGAAAAATATAACACATGCTGACTCATTACTTAAATCTATTATTCTAACATTAAAGGTACGATTGTTATATGATTCAAAACACAAGAAGTGTAAATATAATAAAATAAAGCATATTAATATTCCATCCCAGGCTTAATAAGTCCTTTGTACTAAAAGAAAAAAAGAAAGAAAAAAAAAAGAGAGTTTTTTTAGGTTTGTCCCGTTTAAGTTGGACCGAAACTCATGTTACCTCATTTAATTGGCCTAAATTATGTTTAATCCACAATTTGACAAATTTAATTAGTGACATTAACTCTTAAAATGAAATGACCAAAATATCCTTCTAATGTTAAATTACTCAACTAACCTTGTGTTTCATCCCATATGTAACCCTTAGGTAAGTGAAGGTTCTTCTTTCACTCATCTTCTTTCCACACCTTTAGGCTGCGTTTGTTTGCTGGAATAAAAGTGGGGTGGGAAACTTTTTGAAAAATGTGTAGATTTTTTACTTTTCCCTTAAATTCTAAAATTGTAAATTGTTTGGTTGCTTGGGGTGGGAAAGTGAGAGACAACCACCAACCCAACACCACCGCGCCCCCCCCACCCCCCCCCCCCCCCCCCCCCAACCTCCAACCAATCCTTTTCCCCCCCCCCCCCCCCCTTGCCCCCCCCCCCCCCCCCCCCCCCCCCCCCCCCCTCCCTTAAAAATTTATTTTTTAAAAACCCCCCCCCCCCCCCCGCGGGCCCCCCCCCCCGGCGGCGCGGCCGCACCCCCCCCCCCCCCCCGCCGCGGGTCCAGTGTTTTTTTTTTTTTTTTTTTTATAAAATTATTATTATTTTAAACACCCCCCCCTTCGTTTACGAATGTTGTTGTGATTGCTCTTTGAGCATGAGTGAATGTAAATGAAAATCATTCATATGGAGAGTTTGTGGAAATAAATGAATTTGTGGAAATATGTGTATAGAATACCAATGGACTATTTGGTGATTCATTGCACTAAGAGAGGTCATGAATGAAGGGTTATGGGAATACCTATGGACTATTGGGTGTTTCATCTCCCAAGGAGAATTCATGAATGGAGGTTATGAGACCTCTTATTTCCTATCAAACAAACTTCTCATTTCCCTATTGTGATTAATGGAGGATTTATGGGACTCTTGATTTCCCAAGAAAACCTCTCACTTCCTAGCTTGTGATTAAAGTCTAAAGCTTTTCATTTCCCATAACTTATTCATTAAGTTTGGTAATAAGTGGTTATGGCTTTTCATATGTCAAGCTAGTTAAAGAGACATTGTTCACATCTATATATAGGGATCCCTCTTTGATGAAGATGAGTTGTTGTTTTGGGATATTTTCTTTCTTGTATTTGAAGAATTTTTGCTAAAGAGCTTTGAAAGTTTTCATAGTGTTTTGGGGTTCTTGTTAATGGTTGATTGAAGAAGGTTGATTGAAGCTCTTCCTTTGGCGAGAAGAAAGTTTTTGGGTTAATTTCTTCTTTCTATTTTAGAGTCTTGCTAAAGTTCTTTGAGTCTTGTTATTTTGTGGTGTTCCGGTGATAGAAGGAAGGCACATGTCAAGTTCATCGTTGCGATATACTTTGTGCTAAGTATATCGTTGTTCGTCGTTGTATCCTGGGAGACAGACGTCCGTTGAATCCTCAAGCACACTGTGGAGGGGACGAATCTGTTTTAAGGAAAGCATCTGACGCGCCTCGACGGTTTTCCTTTACTCTTCTTTTCGGTTCAAGTTTTGTCTTTCCGGATCTTCTCTTAATTCTTTGTTCCCCTTATTATATTATCAATTTTGGCTAACAATCTTAAAACAGATTATTTAAGGTATAAGACATGGGTTCTTGTTCCAAGCGTCAAAGAATAGAAGAAGTCCAATCTCTGAATGAGAAGATGGAAACCTTTGATGGGCTAGTTCTTGATAATCTTTTGAGTTTCTGGAAAGATAAATTACTTACTGCAGATGGTGGTGTAAATGAGTGGACAGTAGCTGTGGTTGAAATACTTAGTGATTGGTGCAAGCATGGTGAAAGTCATCTTGATTTTATTGTTGAGAGGTTATCCTCTTCAATTGATATATTAGACATCATGGTAAGGGCAGAGAGTTTCTTAGACTCTTTAGCTGTTAAGAAACTCCATGAACTACTATCTACATTGCTTGATGCTCCCTTCCTAAAGACCTAATGAAAGGGGACCATATGATATTTCCACCAATTTTGATGTTTGAAACATCAGTACAAGACTGTTATATGTTTGCTTGTTTATGTAATTCTAATGATAATCCTCATTGAGATATTACATAATGGTTGTTGCTTTAGTATGAAAACCTTTCTTGAATTCTGAGAATGAATTTACAAGGATGACTACCATGGGTTTTCATCTATTTATTTGGTTGTTTAAAATGTTAACCTATCATTATAGGTTATAATGTTATTTACTTTACTTTCTCTATATATTTAATGTAAGGAGAAATAAAGTTGAAAGGAAGAGAAGATGATGATGTGTACGGATATATGATTTTTCATCTTCCTGTGCTAAATATGGGTAAGTAAAAGATTTTTCCAAAGTATTGCTTACTCAAGCTAAGGGCACCATTACATTGGTTCTTATTAGTTTCAAATACTAGGTGTTTTGAAATTATTATTTCAATTAGTTCATCTAGTACGTATTGAATTGTGATGACTAAAAATCCGTTAAGAAGTATGGGAAGAAAAGAAGATTTTAAGTTCATCTTGTGAATATTATTCTTCTGTGAGATACTTTGTTCAAGGTATTTACCCAACTTTATCATGTTTTATTTAATATGATTTGCTTTTGTTGGGTTGAATGCAAAAACTCTAAATGATCAAAGTTGTTAGCCTTGAATTTATTGTTTCAAAACAAAGTTAAAGGCATGATTCTTTTGGAACTACAACAATTCATTGGGTTACAATTTTCATGAGAAAAATGTGTTTACTTGGTTCACGTGATTGTTATATCAAACTATCTTGGTATTTCCAAAGAGAATGTTTTGGAGTTTATGGCTCCATAATTGCATTATAGAACGGATGAATTGCATAGACATATGGGCTAGATAATATTCTAGTGTGATCAATATGTGTAACTCTAATACTTTGGTATGGGATTATTGAATCATATGTATATTGCAATTTTCTATACTCATAGAGTATCTTGGCTTAAAATAGCAAAAAGAGTATGGTCTTGAAATTGGATACTGACCAAAATTAGAATGCTATCTATTGGAATCTAATTTATGTACTCTTTCATGTAATTGAAAATAGAAGGAAAAGTTTGAAGGATCGAACCTTAAACTTGGATAGAAAATATGTTATTTTGTTTAACAAAACTATATCTAGTATGATTATTAAAAAATGATCTTCCTACTGTTTGAGAGGTTGAGTCAACTGCATTAGCGGTTCAGATTTCATTCAGGTTGAAATATGGGAGATAACACGAGTGTGAAGGCTCTTGCGGCCACGACTCAATCGGTCTCGATTCCAGTAAATCTCCATGAGAAGCTTGAAAAGTTTGGAGGACTAAACTTCAAAACTTGGTAACAAAAGATGTTGTTTTATTTAACAACTTTGAATCTTGCGAGATTCGTAAAAGAGGATCCTCTTATTGATGGGAAGGATGGTTCAAATGCTCAAACGATTGAATCATGGAAACAATTTGATTTCCTATGCCGGAACTATGTTCTGAACGGCTTGACTGATGCACTGTATAGTGTGTATAGTTCTAAGGGTTCTGCCAAGGAACTTTGGGAGTCCTTAAACCATAAGTATAGATCTAAGGATGCTGGTGCTAAAAAGTTTCTTGTGGGTCAGTTCTTGAATTTCAAGATGATAGACTCAAAGACTGTGATGAGTCAAGTTCAAGAACTCCAAACGATCATTCATGAAATTCATGCTGAGGGAATGATCATGAGTGAGTCTTTCCAAGTAGTTGCAATAATTAAGAAGCTACAATCTTTGTAGAAAGACTTCAAGAAATATTGGAAGCACAAAAATAAAGAGATGATTTCATTCTCTATTGATATATGTGCAAGTGTATTTACTTGTATGTTGCGCTATGCATATATGACAACCTTGGGTTGTATTGGAAAATTTTCTTGTTGATTACATTTTGTTGTAATCATATGAGGTTGCATGTTGCAAATTCATCAAGTGTATTTAGACTATGTGGATTAAGGAAATCCATAGTTTGCCATGAAAAGGGTCGTAAGAGATGAATGATGTAGCATAATTCATGTAATCTAATTCATTAGTGTTGTGTGCATGGTGCTTATGACTTACATATGGAGCACATACCAAATATATAAGGTTATAAAACTTTATATATATTAAACCCGAATTGTGGGGGGTTATGTGAATTTTCATGGAAAAATGAAAAGATTTGAGATCACGGCAGTCATATGATAGATGACTTCTTTATCAGTTTATGACTGAAAGTAATGGATCTCGTAAAAATCCTTCAAATTAGAAGGTGGTAACCAAATTCATGATAGAATTTGAGTTTGTAGCCTTGGATAAATGTATGGCAAAGAGGCCAAACGGCAATGAAATTCTAAAAAGATATTCCCGAGTTGGGTATATATGAGGTTATTTTAAGGCATTCTAGTGGTTAATATTTGGTCCAATGAATTGTTATGGACTTATTTTGTGGATGATCATCCGGTTTAAACCACTACAATATTCTCAACTTGACCGCACCCATCCGTATGTATTAATTGCTTAAAATACATTATTGATCATGATGGGTTTGAGAGGTGCAAGTTAAAGTTGTTTATACTATGAGAGATGTGAAGAATAGTCTCTTAATGGTTAGTGCACTTAAAATTTGTGGAGTCCATCCATGGACAGAATATGTTGATGCTCCATTAGTAGTAACTTGACAATTATGAAAGTGTATGCGCATACCTACAGACTGCCTCTATTTATAAGTTTTATCGGCAATGCGGTTTTGCAAAATTGTTTTATTTATAGTAAAACTTATCTATTTTCATCTCGGATTTTTGCAAAACCAGTCTTGTTTTGTTATGGCAGTTTTGTATTTTGAGTTCCTTAATTGGTTTGGAACTTTAGGTAATTGTCAAGGCAAGCTAGAAGGCAAGTTAGAAAGCAAGCTAGATGGCGAGCATCTCGTGTAGGAATGGACCATATAGCTGATCAGTTTCATACTAGAGATTTATATATCTCAAAGTTACACGGGCAAATGAAATTTGTTTTGGTTTCTAGCATCTCTTATGCCTGCTATATGTATAGCTAAGCTTCTATTGAGAGAATGCAGAATGTGATGTATAACAGTGAGTCAAGACTCATATGTCGTTGACATAATACTGTTGGCTAATTGATCTCAAATGAAGTCATGACATATGACTGTGTAAGGTCAAAAGGGAAGGATTGCAGATCCGATGACTAAAGGTTGAATTGAGATCAAGTTACCAAACATCAAGAGGAATGGGACTCAAGCCTATGATGAATAGGTTGATTACAGTGGACACCTAACCTAGTTGACTGGAGATCCCAAGATCTAGGTTCAATAGGACAACTAAACTGTAATGACCGAGTGAGATCACTGTGGGGGTTCATCCTCCACCCATTCCTAAGATGAAAACAGTGATACCCGTATGGAATAGGTTAAGCTTATGCTTTTAATGATTCTTACGCATTGGACAAACGTTGGATCCAAGCGGAGTAATGCGGGTTACTCTTAAGTAAGAAATCACCTATGTGAGAGAGAAGAGGGGCCGCTTCAAAGGAGAATTGTGAGGGCTCAATTCTCTAGAAACTCTCGCAGAACCAGGACAATGTCCACGGCCAAAATGGACATAACCATGAGAACTGTAATTGTGTCAGGGGAATGTCTGTGTGGAGTATATCATCATTTACATAAATGGCAGACAGTTCAAGGACATCGCGTCTACTGATCAGCTAGTAAAGTAAATATACATTCACAAGGGAAGGTTCAAAGGCAAAACCTACCTATCCTATGCAGGCTTTCACCGTAGAATTCTATCACCTTGTCGGTCGTTGTTTATTTTGTTTTTCGTCGTCATTTTCATTCATGTGGGGGATTGTTGGAATATGCTCTTTGAGCATGAGTGAATGTAAATGAAAATCATTCATATGGAGAGTTTGTGGAAATAAATGAATTTGTGGAAATATGTGTATAGAATACCAATGGACTATTTGGTGATTCATTGCACTAAGAGAGGTCATGAATGAAGGGTTATGGGAATACCTATGGACTATTGGGTGTTTCATCTCCCAAGGAGAATTCATGAATGGAGGTTATGAGACCTCTTATTTCCTATCAAACAAACTTCTCATTTCCCTATTGTGATTAATGGAGGATTTATGGGACTCTTGATTTCCCAAGAAAACCTCTCACTTCCTAGCTTGTGATTAAAGTCTAAAGCTTTTCATTTCCCATAACTTATTCATTATGTTTGGTAATAAGTGGTTATGGCTTTTCATATGTCAAGCTAGTTAAAGAGACATTGTTCACATCTATATATAGGGATCCCTCCTTGATGAAGATGAGTTGTTGTTTTGGGATATTTTCTTTCTTGTATTTGAAGAATTTTTGCTAAAGAGCTTTGAAAGTTTTCATAGTGTTTTGGGGTTCTTGTTAATGGTTGATTGAAGAAGGTTGATTGAAGCTCTTCCTTTGGCGAGAAGAAAGTTTTTGGGTTAATTTCTTCTTTCTATTTTAGAGTCTTGTTAAAGTTCTTTGAGTCTTGTTATTTTGTGGTGTTCCGGTGATAGAAGGAAGGCACATGTCAAGTTCATCGTTGCGATATACTTTGTGCTAAGTATATCGTTGTTCGTCGTTGTATCCTGGGAGACAGACGTCCGTTGAATCCTCAAGCACACTGTGGAGGGGACGAATCTGTTTTAAGGAAAGCATCTGACGCGCCTCGACGGTTTTCCTTTACTCTTCTTTTCGGTTCAAGTTTTGTCTTTCCGGATCTTCTCTTAATTCTTTGTTCCCCTTATTATATTATCAATTTTGGCTAACACATGTATCGTATAAACAACCAGTTCAAAACATTTTGAAAATAGACAAAACCAAACCCCTGTTCAAATAGCACCCCGCCCATTTCATTTCAATTTTCGTATTTGGAGCTCTGAACCAAGCTGGAGAAGAAGAACATCAAGAGAAATCGAAGGAGAGAAGAAGAAGAATCGCAGTCGGTGTTAGTTGAGAACAAAGAAGAAGAAGAAGCAGAGGAGAAGATCATAGATTAACATCACTTTGTTGAGATTGAGAACAAAGAAGAAGAAGAACAAGAAGAAGAAGAGGAGGAGAAGAAGAAGAAGAAACCTGGTTCGTTGAGGTTGAGCTCCAGCTTCGATTTGGCTTCTCTAGGTCTGAGATTGTCTCTGCGATTCTTCGTTTCTAAGCTTCGATTTGGCTTCATTCACACACACCTATTTCTGCAAAAGAAATACAGGAAAAAAGGTAACATCTCTCTTACATTTGTTCACTGAATGGTTCTAGATCTCTCTCACTTCTCTATCGTCTCCGCGATGGGTAAAATAGATGCTGTGTTTTTTTTCTTCTAAGTTTATAATGATGCATTCTGGTGCAATCTCTTTGTAACATGTGCAGCAAGACCCATTGTCCTTACAGTAAGAAGGTCAACCAGTTGCTGTCAGAGCTAAAAGCAACTTACAAGCTCATTGAACTGAATTTGGAAAGTGACTATTATATTTCCTGCAACTCTATTTATATTTTTATCCATCCAGGCAGTTGAAGCTACAAAGAATGTCATCGTCTCAGTTTTTCATTCACACCATGTCATTGTTTCAGTTTTGTAGAATTCCTTATGTTAGTAAAAGCAATACTACACATTTCATTTGGGTCCGCTCTCATCAAATTGCTCTCTTGTTTGTAATTTCACATGTAAAATAGTCTTGGACTTAATGTTTATTTATTTTGGTGGATATCCTGTTAGAGGGCAAGGATCCATTTTGTTGATGCCATGTAGGTGATATTTTCCTGATGTACTGGGCTATTCCCAAAATCTTATGATTTTTGTTTGCTCATCTTTTTTTTCTTCCTTCTGCATTTTATTTCCCTTTCTGTGGACCTAGGTTTTCGCAATTTGGTTTTGAAAGGATCCATGTAGCTGGCCCCATTTAGTTGGGATAAGGCTTAGTTTGTTGTTGATTTTTTGTTGTATTGTTTTATTCATTTGTAAGATTTAAAAAAACTAATCAGATCATGCTCTTCTACACACTCAAACTTGTTAAAATCACTTCTATATTATTTAAGGTTTAAGGCTGCAGTAAGGTTACCTCATTTTGGATTATGTAGTTTTCTTTCTTTTTCATAATACTGAGTTCACGCAATAAGTTATTCAATGTACAACGTGAGAACATTGTCTCCTTGACATCATTAAAACTCCTAAAAGCTGCAGTAAGGTTACCTCATATTGGGTTTTATAATGATTATTTGGTCAAGTATTTGGGAAATAGAAATACTACCCCTCATCTCATGTCGTGAATACACACACAAATTTGTTTTTCCTTCTAGAATGCTTAACTTCAAAGATAGCCTATCTTTTTCTCTATATGAGTTTGCCACTTGTACAGCTCTCACATTAGTTATATGATTATGGTGGAAAAAGAAGAGCCAAATGGTCCTCTGCTTCTCTTTTCTCTTAAATTTGTTTCAAGCTAATTTAAGATCAGATGCGATGATTTTACTGCAGCATGTGGATAGATTCTATAGCCTTTGGTCTTGTTTTGTTCTATTATCAGTTGTTTTCAAGTATTTTGTAGCAGTTATGGTTGGCGAACAGGGTTTTTTTAAATAATTTTTTTGTTTGGGAGGGGGGGGGTGGCGGGGAGGGGGATAAATGGCTTGGCATACAGGATTGGTCTCCATAGATTGTCTTTTCTCTTTTGTTTGTTGATTATGAAGTTAGTTTCTGCAATTCCCTTCTCATCAAGGAGATGAAGGAAGGTGAACCTGTAAGTAGATCTAATCGACAATGTCTTGACGTAGTCTAGTACCAGATGATGAGATCTTCAATGGGTAGCTGGGGGATTGGAATGGCAAGAATTTGTTGACCATATGTCTAGGCCACCAAGTGAACAGGAGTCCGCGGTCCTAAGTATGACAATGACCGTCAATCAATTGAGCCACTTTAGAGGGTCCATTCCTTGGTAAGGGATATCAGCCCAGATCAGGCAAATTGTGTGGAATCCAATTAGAAGTCCAAGGATGAATTTGATTGCCATATTTTACCTGTATGAACATGCCCTAGTTGATGAGATCCCACCCCTTTAGAATAGAGCGGCATCCCCATGAGTGCAATGTTTGCAATATTTGTACTGCATTAATCAACCCCACATAAAATTTTGAAAACAAAGTAATTCCCATGCCTTTTGAGACAAAAGCATCAAGTTAATTGCTTGAAGGTTTTTAAAATTCAAACCACCTTAAGATTTTGGAGAGCAAAGAGTATGTCACTTCACCATGTGAACGTGTTGCTTTTCTCCATTAGACCAATAAAAGGACCGCATAAATTTCTCTATGTCCTTCAGAGTTGTCGAAGGCATCTTGAAGCATAACATGAAATGAGTTGGTAATGCGGCAAGAGTATATTGCATAAGGACGATTGCTTTCCCCAAAGATGATAAGATTTTAGTCTTCAACCCTTGCAGCCTCCCATTAAGTAGAGGTAGAAGAATATGAAAATGCTTTTTCTTTAAGTTACCTAAAAAGAGAGGGAGGAATACCCAGGTAGATATCCATTTTTTATGTTGGCGTCATATGAAACCAGATCGAAAGATCCCTCTTCCGATTGGCAGGTGTGCTCAGAGTATAATGACCTTTGGTTTTGTTGAAATTCAGGTCCTGCCCCGATTGAGAGCAATAGTCTTGAATAATCTAGCCGAAATTTTCAAGCGATTCTCCAAAATCTTGGAAATGATTTTGTAGCTCAAATTGTAGAGACTGATTGGCTAAAATCTCCTACTGTGTGAGGGGAGTCTACCTTAGGTGTAAGAGTAATGAAGGGCGAGTCTGTGCTTTTCTTCGATATACCATTGCTCTGAATCTTCCATCCAGGTTCACACTTTCATGCACAGCAACAAAATTCCTTAGAGCCTTTTCTTTGAGCTCCAAGTTTTTCACTGTTTTCTTATTCCAAGATCTTAAAGAAGAAGATAAAGATGATAGCTTGCCAGAATATATGAAGGAGATACATTAACTGGCACTGCCCAACTCTAAATAAGAAGGTCCAGATAAGATTCTTCATGAGTCCAGAAGAGCGCAAACCTGAAAGGATGCCTCTGTTTTCCTTCCTTTGGATCCACCCTTAGGAAAAAGTGCCTTATAATCAGAATGAGAGATAATAATATGGTGGATAGTAGCCTCTGGGAATTTAGAAAACCATTCCATGTTTCATATAACCAGATCCAGTAGTCCCTCAATCCGATGAGCATTTCTTTGTTTATTTGACAATGTAAAGTTGCTTCTAGTAGAATGGAGTTTGAGCATGCCAAACTCATTAACAAAAGATTGGAATGGAGCTAAGGATACAGAAGTTAAAGGCCTAGGTCGGGATTGCAAAAGCCCAGTCCAATCCGACCCTTTTGCAGCCCTACTCAGAGCAGAAACACTTGGCAGCTCATCAAATGGGCCCAATAATTTGTTCATACTTCGTAACTTGAGGTGCATAAATATCCATGGTTGCGACTTGCGATGAAGTCTTGAGTTTAAACTTGTTTTAGGGCCTGTTTGGTTACATAAATTCAGATATTTCAAATCTCTGGATTCATGAATGCGAGATTTATATCCATTTGGTTGTGAAAATCTCTAGATTCATGAAATTTAGAGATTCATCTTTTTACACTAAAAACGTTAATCTGTAGATTTATGAGTATGTGGTGAAATCCAGAGATTTCATCTCTACTATACCTAAACATTTGCGCATTCACAAAAATCACAAATAAATCCACAAATTTCATTCCACATATTCGGTTAACCAAACAGTTAATTTTATAAATTATAACTCCATAGATTTGAAATCTCTAGATATTTGAAATATCTAGACTCATGTAACCAAACGGGTCCTTAGTGCATAACGTCCATTGCTACCGCGAAGTCTTGATTTCATGCCTTGAGATTTGCGTCTTTTCTTCCTCTTAATGGCTGTTACCAACCGGGGGTGGGTTAAGGAGAACTACTAACTATTCTTTTCTTTAAAAGAAAAATTATTAAAAGAAGAACTTTGATTAGTAAAGATTATTACACACATAAGTTCTGTTACATGCATCATTAATTGAGAGGAAGCTACCAAAAAAAAAAATAAAAAATTGAGAGGAAGTCCAAGCCCAAAACATACTTAGTATCAGGGAAGGTATTAGCTATAGAGACTAACACAGGAGCTAGATGATAAGGCCTAAAAGTCCTAGGCTCATGTAACATAGAAACCAAAAGCGAACAGTTGTTCTTGTAACAGAAGGCCTGACAGTATTCAGCAGACCATGAGTGATAATAATTGGCAAATGCCCATTCGGTACTGAACCCTTCACTTTAAGAAGACACTCTCCATTCCGGACCACACAAAAGCTCCACCATCCACCAATGCGCATTTGACAAGATCCCTACACTTTTGGTTGAAAGTTCCCAGATCAAAACCTAATCAAAGATTGGCCATGAAGGATGGAAGACCAATAGTTCCTCAGTAGAACCCAAGCTCGGATTGGGTTTGGTCTCCATCTCATTGTGTGGTCTACGGGTTTGACCTAGGTACTTCAACAATGAAGACTCTGTTAAGCATTTACACAGTTGATACTCTCCCCAAGTCACTTATTTAATTCTATGACAATTCCCCGATTTAAGATCACTTCGAAGAGGCCCTGATAGATTTACATCATTAAATCTGTGAAAGAAGAAGGTTTTTATCAGAGTTTACTTGGTACATTTCATTAAGAAATACTCCCGTTGACCTCGAAAAATTTTCACCTCAAACAGTCATGTAAAATTTTATGGTCTCTTCTTTTACAATCCACTATTCACTTCTGACATTCCAAACATAGCCAGTAGTTAGGGCTGATCCATTCGTCGCAGGATCTCCTGGGTTTTATCAGCTCAAGGAGTACTCAGGATCAAATTCACATACATTTCGCATAGAGGGCAACCCAGAAGAACAGGGTCTGATAGAGAGAGCACTAATTCTGATAATTATGTTTAAAGAAAAAACCAAGTAAAAATCTGAATTCCTGAAGGAACCAACCGAACCTGCATTATTTTGGCAAGTCGGAGTCCAGAAACCTATCTGCACTGCATAGTCTTATGATCTATGAACTGAAACTGGATCCATGTGGGGCCTTGAGGAAAGGGCTACTCATTTTTTCCAGGTGACTGTTCCTTCGTCCCAGCGACATTCTCTGCTGACGGCAATGTCTGCATCGAATCCATCAATTTAGAAAATAATTGTAGGGAGGAAACCTTGTAATCATGTATTTGGATCCCAAACAGGGTAGCCAGACTTTACCGGTGAGAGGGAGATAAAAGTGATTTACCAGGTCAGGCTTGAAGATATTGTGCACAACAGAGGCACCCGCTAAAAGTGAAACGATGACTACAACAGATGACCATGCCAACGATGGTGTTCCAATTGGTTGCGTCCCTCCCCCAAATTTTTTGTTCATCCTTCCTCACCCACCTTCCCCCTCCTGGACAGAGTAAAAAATCACGTTCCTTTCACTGTTGTATGTCGCCACCTAGATCAATTTGAAGATCTGCAGGAACAATATTTCAGGAACAAATCCATGACAGTGCAATTTTACATATATGCCCCAAGTTCTACCATAAGATATTGTGTTCATATAAGCATCACATGAGATCTTCCCTTAAGCTTCCTATTACCCAAAAAAAGGAAAAAGGAAGGGTTTTTTTTTTTGGGGGGGGGGGGGGGGCAGGAGTTGATCATTTTCACTTCCTGTTTACCCTCGCTTAGGAACAAGTAGATTAGATTGCCACTTCAACTGACCTTCTACGCTTTAAATTCATTAAACTAGATGGGAAATACAGAAAACTGATTAGAAGAGGAAAATCTGACCTATTATACAAATGCAATCCACTGTAGCCCCGAGTTTTCTTACAACCTTAAGGTAGTCTGCTGAATTATTTAGACACCGGATCATAAATGTTGAAAAATACTATAAGAGGAAATAGCATCATCTGTACATTTAGATTGAACAACAATAATGACTCCCTGAAGATGCTTGGGTCTTATTGCTTTAAATTTTAACTTCTGGGTTAAAAGCAATATATATGTATTGAAAATGGTATGTGGTATCTATAAATGCTACTTGCATTATCTACAGCCTTCAAAGATTGAAATATCATAAAAAATTGTGTCTTAATCTATTAGTGAAATTTAAAAGGATTTAAGAACCTTTTTAGGGTAGAAAATATAGGAACTTACATTATTAACAAACAAGAATCTGGCACAACATAAATCATGTCATAATGCCCTATAGGGTTACCTAAAATCTAAACTAGGAAAACATGAATCACAGATATGATTGGAAAAGTACCTATGTAGGACCCAACGCATAAAGATGAAACCTAAGATAAGATAGCCTGTGAATTAATAAGTATTCTACTCAATCATGCAGGTGAAGAACCCAAAGCAAATTAATGTTCCAGCACAAAAATCTAAATTCTCACCACTTTTCCTTCTTTTTAAAATATCCTCTTTCTCTACCTAAGATGCAGAATTCAGATACAGTTCCCAATGTATCCTACTTAAGTGCATCGCACAGGTTATTATATGAAGTTCGTATATGGAACAAAAGAACTTAACTTGCAGAAATAGAAGCAAGGACTGTGGAGGGGCACCTTAACTTGAGTTGTTACAATATCACGATGTCAGGCAAATAGACCAGCTGGTGAAGCTCCCAGAGAGAGAACATGACGAGGGAATGTTAGGACGACCTGTGGTTCTATACTCCTAATACAGAAAGGTTTTAGGCTATCACTGTTCGAAATTTCAGGAGTTGTATGGAAAACATCCCATTTCTCTGTTTCTGTGCTCATTTCCATTTTGGGCACAAAAACAGCTAAAAATCTTGTATGGTAATCTGGTCTAAAAAAAGTGTGCATGTTCAAGAAAAGTGTGTCAAACCAGCTGTTTGGCACACTTTTTGCCCGTGCCCAAGAAGCTCCAAATTAAAGCTTCTTAGGCACAGGCATGGTTTTGAGAAAATGCAGGGGCACAAGTTGGGTTGAAGCTGGCCAAGGCACTGATGGGGGGCAATCAGGTATTTTGACTAAAAAATAGAACATCTCGATTTTGTGAAACCCTCAAAAGAGAAAACAAAGAAGAACGAAGAAGGCAGAGTTCAATGCCTCACACAATCACACTAGAATGAAGAAGAATGAAGAAGAGAGGTAATGAATCTTTGAGGGTTTTTATCTTTCTTCCAGGTATGAGGTTTTCTATCTGATACTTTAGGCCTCAGAATCAAAGAACAAGGAAGCCAAGCTTTTTAACTGCATTCAGGTTCGATTTCTATAGGTACAGATCCATGTTTTGCCTTTCTTTTATGTGGGTTTTTCAATTTGTTTTAATGAGTTCTTATGATTGAATGAAACGATGGTGTGTTGCAGAGAGGACAAGAACTCACTTGAGGCGATGCCTTGGTTCTGTGTTGCTTCTGCTCGGACCAAACCGGTCGGTTATAGCCCGAACTGAACCTTAATGGGCTATGTTTGGGCTGAGGACCTTCAGCCTGAACGGTTTCAGGCTAGGCCGGGCCAGCCCGTGTGCGGCCCGCTAGCCTGAACCGGTACGCCCTAACCCCGGCCTGTTAAACCCGTTTGGATAAATAAAAATAAAAATAATAAGTTAATAACCCTTACCCGGTTACGCTGTTACGGTTACAGCTCATAACTCATTCTTCAAATTTTCAAATTTAAAAATTTCCATTGTTCAAGCCACGTTTCACATTCTTCGAATTTTTAAATTTCAAAGTTTCCATTATTTTAAGTATTACCAACCCGGAAACAAATCCTATATTTTCATTTAATATTTTAACGATTCAATTTTAGTTTTATACTTTTGCAATTATGCCTTTTAAGTTTTAACCTTTACGCCTACGGCCCTACGGATTCATTTTCTTCACCATTTCGATTTCCCTGTTTCAGTATTTCATTTTCACAAATCAGGGTTAAGGGTTTTTACATTTTGCCTCCACATAAATCCAATTTCATTGGGTGAAGATTGTAAGGTTGATCTACACAAGAATCTAAATTATTTATTTTTTGGGATTTGGGGGGTGTTTGGATCATGGCATCAAGCTAATGCTATCACTAGATTTACTTGGAATCTTCTTCCTCTCTCTTTTGTAGTTTTTTGTGTGAGAAGTTAAGGAAAAATAAAAATAAATTTAGCCCAAACTGTTACACCAAACCGCTAATCAACCCGAACCCAAACTGCACTGAAACCGTTATCTTTTAAATGGGCTGCGTTTGGGCTGGGGGGGTTTCCAGCCCGAAACCGTTAAGCCCAGCCTGAAACCGCTCCAAACTGCACCGTTGACACCCCTAGTCCTGTGGTTGCAGCTGGGTTTGGCCTTGTTTACATCGTTGGTTGTTACTTCCACTTCACTAGCTATTCTACTGGAGATCCCAAGAAACATCTTAGAGTGTGAGTCTCTACCATTCTCGAATCAAAATGAATTTCTTTTTTCTTGCAAATGGGTGCCAAAATATAATTTCCTTTTGGGTTTTTGGAATATGAGATTGCATATGATTTTTCTGGCTTTTTGAATTTGAACATAGGATTCAATATGTTGGGATCACTTGGGCTAGCAGGTTGCACTATTTCGTTGGGAGTTGATCTTCAGCATAGGTAAATCTTCTGCAAATTAAACAATGACTTTTGAGGCGTCAAAGAGATGGACATAAGGAACATCTGTTACATGTTTGAATAAAGGTTGAATAGAGAGGTTCGATCTTTCCTTGTGGTATTGATTGTCATTTTTTAAGACTATTGAACAGTTTCTTAGTTATTTTAGTATGTGTGGATCAAGTTCAGAGGATTTTGTGTTCTTTGCTCTTACATTGTGCTGTCATAATTTGAGATGTTTATAACAGAATGATATCTGTTCACCGAGATAGTTGCACTCTGTTGCTAGGTTGTGTGAAATGGTTTCAACATGAGCAATCACATGCCTTTCTCTTGTTGCTGTGCTGTTGTTGTTGTGTTTGCTTTCAGATAGGGATAACTTTAACTTTTTCTTTGCTTCGCACTTGAGGCTTTTTCATATCCCATCTTTTATTTAGATAACCAAGTTGTCACCATTTCTATCAAGTTGCATCAATGGAACCTTCCTTATTTTTATTCCTATCTTTCAAATTTTAAATCAACAAGCATTTTCTTTAATTTGGGTTGTATTAGCTCTGTAAAGGAGGAAAAAACACAAGCTAATTTGTTGTATAAATTAGTGATAGTAAGTGAAGAGACAATGGAAAATTGTACAAGTTTAGACACTTAGAGTAGGAGTTCAACATCGATCATATAAGTATTAGACCAAATAGTAATATAGTGGACTAGGCCTAGAGCATCATCCAAGCAGCCAAGCCTATTTCTAACTGTCAAACACAAGCAACCCTTCCAGGACTGGTGCCAACTGATGAACTTTCATGTTTTTATATTTCTAGTTTTAGATCATACTGTTAATTTGTTTGTGTCCATACTGGATATGGCTAGAACACAACCTTTGCTGTTCCATGAACTTGTGCAGCTGTATGTCTTAAGTCCTTCATTCTATATTCCTCTTTTCACATACTCAAGTGTAGCTGATGAACCGACTCTGATGCTTAATTTTTCATTCGCACTGTCAATATTTGTTGATTCTCTTTTCTCTCTCAAGGGGATATATTTTGTGAATTTATTGTTGCCAATGTGTTTTAAAGTCATAGTTCTTGACATAACAACTCTATTTTATGAATCTTTAGCTCAATTGGTAGAGCACTTGGAACATGAGCATGTTTCAAGAAATGGTGGTTCAAATCCACCAAGATTCTTTTGACTCAATGATGAATTTGGATTATAAATAACAAAGCTTAAATGTTAGTTAATATCACATATAATGTTTATATTCTGTTTGAACATGTATGAAGTTTCATGTCAGTAGATGATCATATCCTAACTCAAATATTCAGATTTAATACACGGATCATCTCGTATTCTACCATCTCCTTTTATTTCATATTTAATATGAATCTCTAAAATATGTTACAAACTTATATTTAAATAATTAGGGTTTAACCACATTGTATACATTTGTTCAAGTTTAAATAGATGTGTTTTAACTTTTTTTTAGTTAGTTTTATTTAAAAAAAAAAAGTAGTGTGTCCATTTTATGCATATCATGCAAGTTTATGTACCCATTTTGCTATAGAAGCGTGCCATTCTGCTACAACCATACAAGATTTTAACAGCCAGAAATGAAAAATGGGCACAGACACAAGAAAAAGTGTTTCTCTCCCATTTTCAAAAAATGGACACAGAATCATTGCCATACAACCCCTAACAGAACCATGAGAAAACAGAACATCTCTGCCTCTTTCAGTCCTTAGTATACTAAGCAGAGATTTTGATAAATCAACGAAGCCCCTCAGCTCATTAAGTTAGGGAGCAGTGCTCCCTTAGGTTACATTTGGTAACATTCTTAGTCATCAATGGGTGTTTCTGCCCAAAATAACTCTCTTTTTGGATCTTCTTGGTCTGGAATAGTGTCCTAGTATGTGATTATCCATTCAACAAGTCCCATAGTTCTTAGCAAAGTTCTAGAACAACTATGATATTTGGTAAAGCATGTACTTCCATATTCTTTCCTAATTTATCTGATGTAAGGTTGGATTCCAGCCCACCCAATTGGAATCAAGTGCTAAATCACTGCTGACAAATCAACAAACCCAGATTCATTACATCTATTTACCCAAGTATAGGCCAAAAGTCAGAACTCATACTAGACATCAAAAGACATTGGATGGTTTTAAAACTCAAACGAAGTGAAGATAGAATAAACTTGAATCAACAAAGAATCCTCAGACTATGATAATTAACATATGCTTGAATCTAGGGTTTCTGATTTTGAGAGATAAACAGAAGACTAGTATAAAATTTTCACCCCTAAAAGAACATTAGACTAACCCGGATTTCTAGCCAACCTCAAAGCTCAATCTAGTAGCCTGGTTTCAGTGTAGAATTGAGTTCCACTTTTGGGCAGCACCTGGTGGCCGATGTATGAGATCAACTGGACTTAAGGTTTCAGAAAAACCCACCAAGCTAACAGAATTGCACCATGGTTTTAAGCAGCCTCCAGTCAGCAATTTCAGCAGATACCTCTCAGCCTTGCGGCTATCAAGTATTGCTTTCTTAAAACTGGAACACACCTTCAATTGGTCTCCAAATTGCAGCAGATTTCAGAACACCAATCTCACAGAAAATCAATTGGCAAAATAGCGACAACTAGTAATAGAAACAAGTAGAGTCGAGTCTCTCAGTCAGCCTCTGATCAGCTCAAGGAATCTTTCCTATCACTGCATATCCATAACAGAGGAACCTTCTGCTTTAGGTGAATGACTTAAACAAATCCCAAAATAAACATACTATCAATGGCTTATGAGAGATTCCTTCCTCTGATTCAGTGATAGATCCACCAAGATTTGCACAATACCTCAACCAGGTTCACTGAAGGGTGCAAGAAATAATAAAAGGAGATAGTTACTGGGTTTGACGTCTACAACAGAGTGATGCAAGAACCAAGCCTCCCCACACCGTGGAAGTCTAAGACTAGGAGAAGCCCTTAGGGTTACTGCCCAGCACCTAGGTCTTCTGCCTAGCATCATATCTACTTTCTTTTCTTTTTCAGTTTTCCAGATTAGTTCAACGGGCAGTGGCAAACATGTAACTCTACCCAATCTGAGGGCATATTTTTTTTTTGGATGAATAAATAATTATATCAAAAACACGGAGCCAACGAGAAACAATGAGACACAAAAGGAAAAAAGAGAAGAAAAAAGGGGGGGGGAGCAACCAGTCACGAAGAAGACTAGAAAGTGGAAGCCAGATGGCGGGGGATGGGGGAAATTAGCGAGCCTAGAAGAGATATCAAAGTAGATGGCTTTCCAAATCAAATCTCAAGATCAGGATTTGGAAGTCTATCTCCTCATGTTGTGACCCCACCATAAGTGGTGAATGGTAGCAACAAAGATAAGCTTGCTCACATAGTCGCAAATCGAGGAGCCAGAGAAGTTTCTTGGGATCCAATTCCAATCTCGAGCAAAACCAAAGGAAAGCCTCGATCATCCAAAAAAAGCTCTAACTCTTGGAAAGGAAAACTCCTCTCCTTTGCCCGGGAGGGTGGTGCTCATTCGATCGGTTCTCCAATCATCTTATCTCTACTGGTGTGGAATTTTTTCCATCCCTAAATCCTCTATCCACTGCATTGAATCCCTCTTCTATGATTTCCTCTGTAAAGGCCAAGAGTCCTCCCGCTTCCTCCACCCTATCTGCTGGTCCGATATCTATCGCCCAACCTCTGAAGGAGGCCTTGGCATCTGCCGCATCATGGATGTCAACATTGCTTGCCTTCTGAAACTCATTTGGAAAATTGCCTCAAAGCAAGACTCCATCTGGGTTTCCTGGGTCTACTCCTACCTTCTTAAATTGGACTCCATCTGGACCGCTCCTACTCCATCTAACCCCTCCTGGGTTTGGAGAAAGCTCCTCCTCCTCCGTCCTAAAGCCTTGTCAACCATCTCTATCCTAGTGTCTTCAGGATCCTCCACCTCTTTTAGGCTAGATCCATGGCATCCGATGGGCATTCTGTACTCTCTTCTCGGCCCCCGCTCAGTCTATGATACCCGCATTCCTCAAGCCGCCCTCCTTTCCTCTTTCATTTCCCATGGTTCCATGCATGTCTGGGATTCCCTCCCTCCCCTCTCAACCTCCACCTCTGACCTCAACATTTGGCTTCCTTCTCCCACCAAATCCTTCACTACCTCTTCTGCCTGGAACCTCATCAGATCCCCTCGTGTCCCGTGGGCCCCTTTAGTCTGGTTCAAAGGTCACATCCCCCGCCACTCCCTTACCCTTTGAAGAGCCCTCAATTTAGCTCTCCCCACCTGAGCCTTCCTCATTAGCCGCCATATCTTGGTGGACCCTACTTGCATTTTCTGTGGGAAAGATTCAGAGAACTTAGATCACCTTTTCTTCTTTTGCCCTTTCTCCCGCTCGCTTTGGTCCTTAGCCATCTCCTTCATTTGGCCTTGGTCAAGTGTCCTTGTGGGTTTTCTAGCAATTGGAATTGGATATTGAGAACCTTTTTGGGTTCCTCTATCTGTGATAAAGTAGGTAAGTTAGTTTTTGGAGCTACCGCTCACTACTAGTGGTGGGAGTGCAACCTCAAGATTTGGACTTCCAAATCTTGCACCTTTAACTTGATTTGGAAGGCCATCTGTTTTGATGTCTCTTCTAGGCTCGTCTCTCCCCCATCCCCTAGTGGTTGACTCCTCAAGGACTAAGCTTATTGTTAGATCCTAGGGACTCTCCTCTACTTTTCAATCATCTTCTTGATTGATCTCCCCACCCCCCAGTGGCTGACTCCCCAAGGACTAGGCTTATTGTTAGATCCTGGGGACTCTCCTCTACTTTTACTTGTTTCCTTTTTCTGTCGTTTAATATATTATCATTCACCCAAAAAAAAGGAAAGTCTTGATCTAGGCCAAATAGAAGCAAGGGCTAAGCTCCAAATGGAACGGGAGAAGGTACAGGAAAAGAAAACGGCGGTCAAGGTCCTCGGTGTCATTCCAATAGAGAATGCCATTGGGGTTAACGAGGATGTGGCGACTGATGAGGAAAGATTGCGTGGGGAGGGCTAGGTTGAGAGCTCTCCAAAGGGCAAGAGAGTGGCGGGGAATATGGCATTTGAACCAAACCAGGAGGCCTAAGAGACAAGGGGGAGGGGGATCAAGGAGGTTCCAGGTTGAGGCTCTTGTGAAGGTTTTGGTATGGGAGGGAGTCCATACAGTGAGGTCAAAGGCGGAGGACGAGGGGGGGTGGGGAGAGAGTTCCTAACTTGTGTGAGACTAGGATGGGGACAAGCGGACCAAGAGCCATTAGAGATAAAGGAGGAGAGAGGGGTAGCTTTAGGTATGCTGGAGTCATAAACAACCCAGGGGCCGAGAAGAGAGAATAGGATACCCATCGGATACCAGGGGTCAAGCCAGAATGAAGTGGAGGAACCAAAAGAAATTTGGACAGTGATTGCTGAAAGGGCCGAGGGTTAGGAGCTTTCTCCATATCCAGGAGCAAGTGGAGTGAATCGGGACAGTCCAGATGGAATCAACTTTGAGAAGATAAGAGTAGACTCAGGAGACCCAAATGGAATTGAGTTTAGAGGCAATTTTCCAGATGAGCTTGAGAAGACAAGCCAAACTAACGTCACAAATGTGACGGATACCTAGACCTCCTTCCGATTTAGGGTGGCAGGTGAAAGCCCAATTGCTAGGATGGAGGAAGCAAGAGGTTTCTTGGCCTTTCCAGAGGAAAGCAAAGAAGAGGGATTCCATGGTATGGATGATAGATTTGGGGAGAGGGAAGATACCACACCAATAAAGATAGGAAGATTGGAGGACATAACGGATGAACCGGTTCGAGCCCATATCCAGAACCATCACATTCCTCGCAAATTTCAGCCACCATATCACCACCATAGTCATCACCTTCAATCCTCATTACAGAAAAAAATAAATAAATACCCAACTGAAACCTAGACCAACCAATTCTTGACTTTGACAGCCTAATTTCCCTTCAAAAAATAAAGGTCCAACAACCTCCAATTTCACCATCCATCGTGAGTATCTACAAGTTAGTCTTTGTGTTTTGTGTTTTCCACTTTTCCGATCGTGTTCTGTGTTTTTCACTTTTTCGATCATTGATAGTCTTGTAGGGTGTTTTGTGTTTTTCACTTTTCCAATCATTGATAGTCTCGCAGGGTGTTTTGTGTTTTCCATTTTTCTGATCGTTGATCTACATCGAAGGCTTGAATGACTACCGTCAACGACCATCTCCGGTAATTTTGAAGTAGCATTGTCAGTTGTATCCACTCAACGGTGAAGTAGCGCTCTCCGACCGTCGACCACTCTCTCTCACTTTTTTTTTCCTAAACGCTAAAATGATATACTGTTTTATGTTTCAGTCTTCTTCTCCATCACTATTTCTCTGTAGACATGGTTAGGGTTTCAGTGTGATTCGAGGATTTGAACGAAAACGGGAGATACCAGTGGTGTTCTGAGGCGATTCTCGCTACATTTCGCTAGTTTGCCTAAATATATCGATTTTCCGGCGATTTTTGGAAAATCTCGCTTTTGCCAGCTTTTTTGGTTTGCCATCCACCGAATTTGCCGAACTGGTGAAATTTCGCCGAAAAGTTGTACCTTGCATATACCATTCTAGGTGTAAAAAGAGCAAATTACCCTCAGATAAATTTTCCTTTCATTTTGCTCCCTAGGTGAGTGAAGAGATTCACCCATCTTCTTCTTATACCTGGACGGAAACCCCACCACCGCTGCAATCACCACCCTTTCCCCTGCCAGCAACCACCGCCCCTCCCCTGCTGTTGCTGGAAATCATCACCGAACTCACAAGGGTTCTCTTCATCTAAACCTTGTTACGAGTTAGAAAGCTGAAGTTCAAACAATGAAACTAAAGATCTATCTAAATCATAAAAAGGGAGTGTTCTGCTCAATTTTAAGAAAAACAAATAGAAAGGAGATACGACGACCGGTAAAAGGAGTAGAGAAGAAAAGTACGGATGAAGATTCACCTGAGCCTTAACCTTCTGCTTCTTCTTCTTCTTCTATATCCGTGATGTCGTTTCAGGATCGATCAGTTGCCTCGCACACGAATTTCAGCTCTGGTCAAGAACAAGTAAAAACGTGCAATCAAATTAAAAACTGAAGCGAATAAAAATTCTAGTCGACAAGTAAAATTGCTTATTAAAACTTCATTCAGCGACATGAATCTCAGGAGAACTTAAGGAGGACACGAGAAGAAAGGATTCATAGAAAATAAGAAAACATAAATTGCTTCAGAAGCGATCAAATAGAGATTCTTATTTAGCAAAGAACGGAAGGGGATAAAACTGCGCCTTTTAGTCCTCACGCAGGCTTTAGAAAACTAAAGCAATAAAGAGAAACTGAGTCGATAATCGATGCATAGTCAGTAACGACACTAAGAATACATTTTCTTGCCGACTTCATCTGTTCCAGAGACAGGGGAAGGGAGGGATAAACCGAAGAAAAAACAGTGAAACGAACCAAAATCTGAGCGGCGACAAACAAGTGTGTTCAAGCAAGTTCGAAAAATGAGTATTTCTAGCAATCTACCCTAAATTCCCGGGAAAGAAAGAAAGATAACGATCAAAAAATCCAGAAGTACCTCCAAATTCAACCACAGAGTGTTCAATGTCTTCGCCGAGAAATTATGCGAGCTTCGTGAAAATTCGAAGAAGACTGTAAGATCCTCCGATTTAAGGTGGTAAATCAATAATATATGGCATTGAAGTCAAAGAGAGAACGGCATCGAGTCGTCTTCTTCTTCTGAAGATGAAGATTCTATCCGATCCAATCTGAGATTATCTCCGGCGGAGGGAAGGGGCGGTGATAGTGCTCCCGGCGAGATACAGGAAGATGGGTGAAGGGTCGGCTCATTTAATTGGGTGAGAGGGTATTTTTGTCATTTTACACGTAGAAGTAGAAGATATATAAATAAATTAATAATTTAAACATAAATGTCTGTTAATGGAGGATAATTTAGAATTATGCAAAAACGTGTAAAAGTGGGTGTTGTACAATTTAAGTCACCTTTAAGTGAGTAGTGAATAATTAACATGTCCACTTAAGTAGGTGCAAAACTCAAATTTTTTTTGGGAAAATTATAAGGTCCGTCACCGACGATGAAGATCATTGCGCGTACTGAGGAGGATTTCTTGGTGCAGGGTAGGGTGAGTTCTCTCGCAGGAAGACAAGCTTCGTCTTTGGATCTGCAAAGTCTTCCACGGTTCATGCTATGTACGAAATCACCCATGGAAGGCATTTGAGTATTTGAATTTGAATCTAATTCTGACGGGGAGGATGCAGGAGGTTTAGACACTGAAGTGCATTCTAGATATTGGATCGAGCAAGGGAGGATCGGGCCTTCCTCTTTGTTGGGATCGTCTCCGTTTGAAGGATCAAAGGATGCAAGCAAAGATCTTAAAATGTAAAACAAAGTTACCTAGATGATTGAATCATTGTCTCTTAAAATGAGAAAAAATAAAAACATAGCAGTGAACGGGCATCAATTTCATGTTTTATACCTTAAATAGAGATTTTACTTTTAAGAGTAACTCTGGTCCTATGAATCTCCTCATTGAATGAGAAATTCAAAGAAAAATAAAAACAGAGCACCCATTTCTGTCATGCTCTGTTTATGATAGGTTTTAATGGGTCTTAAGAAATAAGAAGATGGAGAAACAAGGGAGGTGATGAAGAACCAATTATGTTAGGTTTTTTTTATTAAAATCTATATTATCTATATATTAAGTTTCAAAATTAGTTTTTGCATTTCTTTATTTAATTGTTTTGTTTGTGTGTGGGACCCATGAAGTATGGGTGGTAATGAGGCACCATGACATGACCTTGGTTATGAGGCTCTTCATGACATTGGTCATGGGTCTTAAAGGTCTTGATCATGGTGGTGTGGTGGGCTTACTTGAAGGGTGGAATTGACTTAAATTCTAACTCTTGACCATCAATTCTCATTTCAACTTCATGACCATTCATGGCCATTACCATGAGTGGGGTTAAGGTCTTTGAATGGATTAAATCCAATTCATTCCCAAGAAGTGAATATGAGAGTTATTTCTCAAAGTATTGGGAAGTTAGGTCAAGGTGGTTTATTCTCATTAGTGGATGAGGGACAAGCCATTGATTCTCCAATTCATTGCCTTAAGAATCCTAAAGAATGTAAGGTGAGGTTTGGGCCTATATAAACCCAACATTTCCTTGCATGTGGTGTGCAATTGAGACACTCCCCACTCTCACATTATTTGTGTTACAAAGTTAATTTCTTTCTTTGAATTTGTCTAAGTGTTGTGCTCTAGTTTTTGGCTCCTTGAAGGGACTAGAAGAACTATCTCATCTTCTAGTTGAATGTTGCTTTATCTTGGAGGTGGTGGTGCGAAGAACCCTTGGTAGTAGGGTGCATCAATTACCTTAAAGACAACACTCAAGGTGTGACTCAACCTCATTGATCGGTGGTTCGTTCGGTTGCAACTTCAAGTTCTCCGGATTCGCTAAAGATCTTCATCTCTCTATTGTATTGTAATTTCATTTTTGTGTGTTTGAAGAATTTGTAATACAACTACCATTGAAGTTTAAGGTAATTGATTTCTAAAAGATCCAATGGCAAGTCTTGGAGATGGCGATTTCAACAAAGATGAGAACAACACCATTGAAGTTGTTGATGGAGTTAACATCGGAGGAGATCCGTCAAACAATACCGTTGAAGGCAACGTCAACAAACAAGGTGACGACACTTTCGTTGCCATAGATGGTATGAAATATCCATTCTTTGCTACCCATGATTCAATCCCCACTAATGTAATTCCAACAGTGATAGATCTTATCCCAAATTTGGGTAAGATGAGGATTGTCTCTGAGTTTGACAAAGTCGAACAGTTTGGAGGTTCAAAAGTTCAAACGGTGGAGGCAAATGTTGTTGTTTGCCTTAGCCCAAATTGGGTGGCATTTGCCTTGACTGAACCCATGCCAAAAAAAAGTAATGATCCTATTAAGGAGGGCAAAAGGGTGGCTTGGATTTAAGCGAACTATCAATGCAATAATCAAATTTTGAATGCATTATCTAATGACTTATACCATGTGTATAATTCATTAGAATATGCTTATTCGATTTGGGATGCTTTGGTTAAGAAGTATTCTCTTGAAGATGCTGGTTCAAAGAAATATTTGGTGGCTAACTTTCTAAATTTTTCTATGAAAAATAGTGACACCATATCAACCCAAATTGATTTATTTCAAATTGTGATTGGGAAGCTACCAAAAGAGAAAATGGTCCTACTTGAAGAATTTATAACCGGTGCCTTGATTGAGAAACTTCCACCTTCATGGAATGCTTTCAAGATGTCTATGAAACATAAGAAGACGGGATTGACCTTAGACCAGTTGGTTGTAAGGATCAAGATTGAAGAAATGAACTGGTTCAAAGACAATGGGCTTGTTCGCGTTAGACACAAGATGTGGGGGGAAGACATGTTGACATCTTGTTATCTTTCAAAAAGAATAAGGTGTACAATGGTAAAAGGAGACATATACGCCTTAGACACAATCTTGTGTGGCAATACATAGATGAAGAAATGATAGTTATCGATTATGTGAAGTCAGAAATGAATCAAGCTGACATGTTCACAAAGGCTATGTCTGTCAAAAACTTGTGTATTGCATCTACAGGAATGGGGTTAATGCCTAATCCTCAGGTCACATGATGGATACCCTACCTATGTGAAGAGGCTAAATACCTGAATTAGGTTCAAGGGGTACAAACGAAGTCATTGGAAGACCGGTTCAGTACTACTATTTATAATTATTCCATTCTAGGGTGTAGATGAAGGTAATAGTACTACCACAAGGGTAAGGTTGAGCGAAGCTCTTAATTAGTCTAATCCCAAGGAATGTGGGGGTGTGTTAGTTGTGGTGCACATCAAAGACTAACATAAGTGGATGTAGGTGGTTTGGCCGCCGCCAATGAGAACTTATAGGCGAGTTCTTTAAACACTCATGAATCCAGGATAAGGGACATGGCCGGTTCAAAAGTCCAATGTGTAGTATAAAAGGTAGCTCCAAAAGTCGACCTTTAGGACATGGATGATGGGACAGTCAGCTACACTAATGAGGAAAGGTTCAAGGAGTCTGACTCTACCCGTACTTTGTAGCGCGACTCATTAAACCTAGTGTAGGTTCAAGTCTGAAAAACGCCTACAACGATGTGTCCTTTAGTGTCTAATAAAGTCAAAACACGAGTCATTTTTTGCAATTTTGAAACTTGTGGGGGATTGTTAGGTTTTTTATTAAAATTTATATTATCTATATATTAAGTTTCAAAATTAGTTTTTGCATTTCTTTATTTAATTGTTTTGTTTGTGTGTGGGACCCATGAAGTATGGGTGGTAATGAGGCACCATGACATGACCTTGGTTATGAGGCTCTTCATGACATTGGTCATGGGTCTTAAAGGTCTTGATCATGGTGGTGTGGTGGGCTTACTTGAAGGGTGGAATTGACTTAAATTCTAACTCTTGACCATCAATTCTCATTTCAACTTCATGACCATTCATGGCCATTACCATGAGTGGGGTTAAGGTCTTTGAATGGATTAAATCCAATTCATTCCCAAGAAGTGAATATGAGAGTTACTTCTCCAAGTATTAGGAAGTTAGGTCAAGGTGGTTTATTCTCATTAGTGGAAGAGGGACAAGCCCTTGATTCTCCATTAGTGGAGAGTTGATTCTCCAATTCATTGCCTTAAGAATCCTAAGGGATGTAAGGTGAGGTTTGGGCCTATATAAACCCAACCTTTCCTTGCATGTGGTGTGCAATTGAGACACTCTCCACTCTCACATTATTTGTGTTACAAAGTTAATTTCTTTCTTTGAATTTGTCTAATTGTTGTGCTCTAGCTTTTGGCTCCTTGAAGGGACTAGAAGAACTATCTCATCTTCTAGTTGAATGTTGCTTTATCTTGGAGGTGGTGGTGCGAAGAATCTTTGGTAGTAGGGTGCATCAATTACCTTAAAGACAACACTCAAGGTGTGACTCAACCTCATTGATCGGTGGTTCGTTCGGTTGCAACTTCAAGCTCTCCGGATTGGCTAAAGATCTTCATCTCTCTATTGTATTGCAATTTCATTTTTGTGTGTTTGAAGAATTTGTAATACAATTACCCCAACAAGACGTATTCACCATGGGTAATCAAGTTTCCATGATTTTCTAAGCTTTGGGTGTGCAATGCGAGAGGAGTATCTTAGCAAGAACGATGTCGAAATAGAGATGAGGGTAACATTGTCAAAGAATGCCTTTATCGAAAGAAGAACACTGTTTTGGCTAGTTTTGTAAATGAAAACCCATATTAATATATTTTCGTAAACCGAACAAATGTGTGGATAGTATTGTAAAGACAAACCTAATATTGTCTAATTGTGTAATTTTTCCAATTTTTTTATAGGAAAAAGGAAATATATTAAGTTTCGAACAAAAACATCGGATATTCATGTTTACAACATCGATGGAATACTTACCGTAGTTAATAGTTCTATCGTGTCCATATTTATAGGTAGCTTCCATGGCAAAATTAGTGTTTTTTTTTGGCCAAAACAAAAAAGTTGCGATTATATTAAATGAAAGAGTTTATTTCAAAGGACCTATACAAACAAGAGGAATCCACAATAAACAAAGGTGGTATACCCCACCAGGATCTATCTAGAGATAACCTGCAAGCACCCTTAGCAAGGAAATCAACAAAGCCATTGCCAATTCTAGGAATATAACTAAAAGAAACCCTAGGGAAGAAAGAGCAACACTTCAAAATATCTACTACTAAATTGAGACACATCCAATCTAAAGATGAGTGGAGACCCTGAAGAGCACTAACAACAGGTAAACAGTCTGAAAGAATATGCAAATCAACTGCTCCTAAAGAAGAGCCCAGAATAATGCCATCTCTAATTGCTTCAAGTTCAACTAAGGTTACTGAAGCATTGCCAATGTAGGATTGGCAGAGTGGTAGAAACCCATACTTCTCAGTGGAGAGGTCATGGGTTCGATCCTTGTAAATAGCGTCCCCCCTGAGGAGTATCTTAGCAACTAGAGTGTACCTTTGAATCTCCTTCATTGGATGTATTTGAGCATTCTTCGGATAGTCATTGGATCTCAACAAATAGATCCGTTGAGTGATAGATCTCTACTAGGTTGGACTAGAAGATGACTCCTTTGATAATACGATAGTTATATGGTAGTTATCCATATAATAGCGATGAGTGACAGCCGCCAACTACTGCTAGTCGCCTTTAGGTTGATTAGCCTATTCCGATCGCATCGGATTAGGGCGTGCTTGTGACTGAGTTAGTTTTCTTCCTCAGCAAGCTATCTCCTGGACCCGGCTCTCTCGGAAACGAGTCGATTCCTTTCATCCCGCCGGAGTCGAGGGTCGAACCAAGATTGAACCAGGTTTGTTTATATTTTCTCCATATCACGAGCCCCCCCAGACCAAGCGTTCGGTCGATCCCGAGGGCTTGGTTTTTAACTGGGTTCTCCGTCGAACGATAGTTTTGCATAATCCTCAACCCGTTAAATGTCATATCACATTTAATGCGGCTGTGTTACTTTTTCCTCGAGCATTGTGAGTATTCTCACTTTTTGTAGGGGTGACGCCACGCGTCCTTTGTAGCCAAAACTATCTTTGCTCACGCAATCAAAACGACGGTTTCTGAACGCCTGTTTTGGATTCGTGAGTTCAAACTTTCGAACCGTCTCCAAATCTCGATCGTTGATGCTAAATTCATCTCGATCGTACACGTCCTCGAACACTCATGCGGGTGCTTAAAAGCGGTTCGTTGTCTCCGTAGGTTTCATTCTCTTTGTTTGGAATTTTGAAACCTCGCCGTCTTCTTCGCACCCTCATGATCCTCTCGCTCTCGAGCTTTCTGCCTCAGTGATTCAGTAAGTTTACTGACTCCTTTGCAAAGTTTACTTTCGTCTCTAGGTTTCTTTTTTCTCTATAAACCACAATCAAACTTTTTAGTAATGGAGGGCGGTAGGGTTTCTTCTGAAATTTCCCCTGTACTTAGCGCCGGTAAGGGCGATAATGGTGATGAGACCTTTGCTCCTGTCCCCTTTGAGCAGTCGGATAGCGACAAGAAAACCCTAACTGCTCTCTAGCGTGACTTCGCAGAAGTTAGCCAACAGAGAAAAGCAGAAGAAAAAGTTGAGACTTCTTCTGCCCTTCATGAGTCTGGACCATCCATGACTCCGAAGGTGACCGGCGAATCTTCTGGGCAATCCAAACAACCCACCAGGTCTGCGGATGGACCTGGTTTTGTTGCTTCCTCCTATACTGAGAAAAAATTTCCTTTAGCCGTCAAATGTTTTGACTTTCCTTCCTCGTACCAACTTAGGGCTCCCACTTTTGATGAGAGGGTTGATTCGATCCTTCCGAGCGAATTCTCCCTGTATATAGATACCCTGGAAAGCGAAGTTCGCTTTCCCTTCTTTAATACTTTGTTTTCTGCCATTTTGAATCATTGGGACATCTGTCCCGGAATGCTTCTTCCCAATAGATGGCGTCTCATCATCGGCTTCTTGGGTTTATGTTTTGAGCTTGGCATCATATCTTCTCTTCCTCTTTTTGTACATTTTCATGTTCTTTCTCTTTCCCATCCTCTTGGCTGGGTTGTGCTTTCTAAATGCAACAAAGTTGAGCTTGACTGGTCGGGCAGCATTCTTGCCAAAGGAACTTGCCCTTCCAATCATAAAGGGTGACGCAAGCGGTATTTTTTCTGCCGAGCGTCTCAATCGGATCTTAACTTCCCGACCGCTGGAAGGCTGTACACTTCATATTCGAGGGTAACCTGGTCCCTCAATTATCCAAAGAAGACAGAGTTGCTTGTCGGGAAGATTAAGTCAATTCCATGGTATCAAGAGATACACGGATATGAGATGGAATACAACTCCATTCTTCAATACTGGGGGCTGGCTCGACGTGAGCTCACTAATTGCCACGTTTCACCTTCTTGAATGTACTGTGAACTTTTTTCAACTTTCTGACTTTCGTTTTTCTTTGTAGTGCTTCCAAGAATGAATCCAGACACGGCCTTCGGGTGAAGACTCGCCAAGGCCGTTGTGAGCTGCAGAGCAACGGTCTCCTCGAGCCTTGACTGCAAAACAGGTGGCCTCTATGCCGCCTCCAGACCCCTCTTACAAGGGTATTAGAAACTTGAAGCCAGTGGTTGAGGCTTCGGGGAGAGGGAAAAAGCCAATGGTGGAAGAGGTCGAAATCCCCTCTCCCGTCCGAACCAAAAGGAAGCACGACTCAGTCAATGCTTCTGCCCAGAAGAAATCCAAGAAGAATGAAGATTCTGAGGAGATCTTCGTCCCTCAATGGTCACTGACGCAGGCAGACCGGGCAACGAAGGATCCTGAGAAGGCCGCTGAGTGGAGCTCTCTCGGTCTTATGCCTGCTGATCGTCAGGACTTTGAGACCCTGCAAGACGACGTTCTCGTTCGTCTTTCCACAAGGTATTGTTTTTCTTGAGCTTTTACTACTTGCTTTGTAATCTCTTCTGGTATTTTCTGATAATCTCCTTGTCTTTCCAGGAATGCAGTGTTGAGCTTCTATCAACACATGGAGGCATTGAGCCGAGTAGGTCGTAGCGGCTCCTTACTGCAGACTTATGAAGAGAATCTGGCGAAGGCCAATTCTGAGGTGTACCGGCTGAGGAAAACAGCGGAAGAGTTGAAGGAGAAGCATGATGAGGAGATGAATTCTTTGAGGAAGGAACTTGATTCGTCAACCATTCGTGCTGTTGTTGCCGAACGTGAGGCCAAGAAGCAGAAAAATGCTACTATCGCGTTCGGTGAAAGCCTCGAGTTTCAGGCCAAGGATAACGAACGGCTGAAGAAGATGACAGTTCCTAGCAAGCCCGAAAATCTTTCACAAGATCTTCGAAGGGACTGCATTCGGAAATATCTGAACAGCGTTCCCTTCAATGACCTGTTGGGTTCCTTCAACCTTCAAGCTTATCGAGAAGGGCAGAATGACGTCTGGAGAAAGATCCTTGAATCTAATCCTTCTTTTGACACAACTCCTTTTCGAGAGGTGTGACACAACCTTTCTTTCAGTGATGGTTGCCAGGGCGCCTGCCTCGACCCATTTGATGAAGTAGTCAATTGCTACTATAAGATATTCTCTTCCGCTCGACGCCTTGGTGAATTTTCCCATGATGTCGATTCCCCACATCGCAAAAGGGATGGGGTCTAGAATCGAAGTCAAGGTTTCAGTTGGGCGTTTAGATACTATAGCATGGATTTGGCAATTGCTACACTGACGAACATATTCCATAGCAGCTTGCTGGAGCTTAGGCCAATATAACCCGAGCCTCAAAATTTTGTGTGCCAGGGCCCGACCACCCATGTGAGCACCACAAATTCCTTCATGCACCTCGGCTAGAGCCGATTCCGATCCTTCGGGACCCAAGCATCTCAAAAGGGGTCCGGAGTAAGATCTTCTATATAGCCTTCCATTCTGCATTACGAATCGTGCGGAGCGCACCTTGATTAATCTTGCTTCTTTCGAATCTTCTGGTAGTTTATCATCTCTCAGATATTCTACGATTGGATCCATCCAGCAACGCTCTGCTTCAATATAGGATATTTCCATCTCCCGATAACTCGGGAAGGTTACTTCTTCTATGTAGACCGAAGGGGTCTAAATTCTTTTCTTTGGCATTGGCTAATCTGGATAGCTCATTTGCCATTGTACTTTCTTTTCTTGGGATTTGACATACTTTCAAATTCCTGAATTCTTTCTGCAATGCTTGCACAATCTCTTAATATTTCTGTAATCGGGGTTCTTTAATGCCATACTCCCCTTGTACTTGATTGACAATAAGTTGTAAGTCACTAAAAATAGTCACATCTGCTATCGCCAATGCTTTTGACAATCGAAGTCCAGCTATTAGGGCTTCGTACTCTGCCTCATTGTTACTTGCTTCGAATGAAAATCTTAATGCATATCGAATAATAAATCCTGTTGGACTCTTCAGGAGAATTCCAGCCCCTGCTCCTTGCTTATTACTCGAACCATCCACGTATACCTCCCAAATGGTTGGAATAGTGGGTTCGGCAATTTCTTCCATTGGAGCAGTAGTCTCTACTATGAAATCGGCCAATGCTTGGGCTTTAATCGTTGTTCGAGGCTTAAAGCTTACTTGGAACTCGTTGAGTTCGACTAACCAAGCTACCATTCTTCCAGACAAATCAGGTTTACGAAGAACTTTATAAAGGGGGAAAGTAGTAAATACCTCGATTGGATGAGCCTGAAAGTATGGCCGTAGTTTTCTAGCTGCTATCATAAGAGCCAGAGCTTGCTTTTCGATCTGAGAATATCGTGTCTTTGCATCGAGTTTTACGTGGCTGACATAATAGATTGGCCACTGCTTTTTGTCTTTTTCCCGAACGAGGACTGCGCTTACCGCCAAAGGAGATGCTGCTAAATACATCTGTAAAATTTCTCCCTTCTCGGGTTGGGACAATAGCGGTGGTCTTCCCAGTGCCTCCTTTAGGTCTTTGAAAGCTTTCTAACACTTCTCAGTCCATTTTTCCTCCTTACTGCCTCTCAAATCTTTGAGTGCTTTGAAAAAAGGTAGGCACTTTTCTCCCGACTGTGAGATGAAACGTGTCACACCCCACCCAGCCGGATCCGGTCATACCCGAATACCCGTGGGGGTGATACACCACAAGACCTAGGTTCAGTGACAATTCCATACAACACGTGATATAACAAAATTAAAAGGACAAAAATAATCAAGTTCAAGTATTAAAGTCCAAAATCCTAAATATCGATTACAATCATCCAAGGTTTAAAATCCAAAGTCATAAACATCATAGTTTAAAAGAAAGTCCATAGTTTGTTCGTAGCAGAAGCCTCTAAAGAATATTCTAATGGAAATCGAATCCATAAGAACAATCCAGACAGGAGCATGATGCATCATGCGCATCCACCTCTTCCCCGATCACGCTCTCATGGAAGTCACCCATCGAAGGATCCTCCACAGGGGCGGGGTCCTCATAACTTGTAGAGAATTCTAAAATATACACAAATAAAGGAGTGAGTTCATAGAACTCAGTGAAGTTAACTAACATCCATGTCATGCATTCACCCATCATTTTCACATCATAAATATAAGATAAGCATGTGATTAACAATATGGCCAAAATAAGGTATGCTTATGATATGATATTCCTAACTCTATCATGTAGTCTCTATGGTAGACACACTTTAAGTATAAACACCAATCTCCTTTGAGCGGTCTCAGTCACTCTCCCTCAACAAGAGACATCTATTTGGTTCTCCGTGGTTGTTGGGTAAAGTCTTGTCGATCCATGGTTGGGGTATAGGTCATCACTCTCTCACATTACCGTTTGGTATGAGATTTGGTGCATGTCAATGATAATCCTAGCCCAGTGCAAGGTCATACGGTCTCGTACTACATACGGTACATATATCTCCCCTCATGCCTAGTGCCCTTTTGGTTCGATATCTTCCCACCTATGAATGGAATCCTCAACGGGAGGCATCTGTTGGACCCCATTCCTTAACCCAGTGGTTGTCCACATATAATATACAGGATGCTCTCCATGTCCTCTCACGGATTGGTTACCGGTCTTGAGCGTCCAGGAGCCCTTATATATATTATATGCAACTCTACCTCTCTATGATGATAGTGGGCCTGTTCGACATCCAGGACCCAGCCACTAGCATCACGGGTTAACCGGCTTCAATACCCCTACCAGAAGGGTAGTAGTACTCATAAGGATTCCTAGCCCAACACTTCTAGACACCTATCATTTATGCAATTTAAATATAGGTACCATCACATGAGGTCACTAGGGCAATGGGCGAACCCACAACCCCAGTTGTCAAGAATAGTTAAGAAAATTACATTCTACATCATCCATCACATATGCTCTCATGTCGTATACACATCATCATTATAAAGAATAACATTCAACATCAAGCTTACCTCCCGTTCGCGCAAAGTCACACACAAGCATATATTGGTAGCTAACAATTTAGAGAGGTTCGTATTACTAAATAAATACAAAATAATGACATTTAATAATACACAACATGGTTAGTCAATCCTCACCTTCCAATTCGATTCCTTTCTAAAATTCACCAATTTCGGTCACAAGAGTAGGCGATTAACTCGCAAAAATTCCTAATCACATAAGAAGATTAATAGACACATATTAGAAATCATATGGGTTTCAAAAGAGTCCCTAAGATTACCCAACAAAACCCAATCTGACGATTATGTTCAAACCCGCCGTTTTAGACCTAGTTTCGGCGAAAATATCAATATTTCGTTATCGATTCGAAGTCGAATCGAAACGAAACCTTGGGAATGTCTATTTGGCAGTAAAAGGGTTCTAACGGTACCTTCAATTTGATCTAATTCCACTTCAATCAAAAATCCCCAAATTTTGGCTCTCGCGAGTGCTCTGGGCTGGGTCTGAGAGCCAAAAATGCAAAATCGTTTGCAATGTCGCACAATCACATACAAACCAAAGGGAAACATAAATGGAACTATTTGCAAGCATTCAAAACACCTATCATATTATAACTACTCGAATCCAACATTTATTGCGAAGAACTACTCCTAAAACTAAGCCCAAAGAAGAGGGTTTTAAGAATCTTACCTTTCCTAACGATTCCGCAAAGATCCGGGTGTCGACACGCTTCCGAGAGGTTGAGAACCTTCTTCTCCCTTGGTTTCTCCTCCTCCTTGAGCCTTAGCCTCGTACTAGCAATGTAAAATTCGAGTATGAGTGAAAGAGGGCTTAAAAATAGGGTTTAAGAGTGAAAAACCCGATTCTGCCCCGAACTGGGCTGAGGGCGGTCGACTAGCTGTTCAACCGGTCGATCGACCGGTCCTGTTTTGGAGGGTCAAACAAGGTCCAAATTGGGAGATCTTTGGCTTGTTAGAAAGGTCTTTCAAAGATCTAATCATGGGTGAAAATACCTCGTCATTTGGATTCTCCATCATCGTTTTATGGACGTGCCAATATCGCCTTTTAAAACCTTCATGACTAAACTTCTCTCTCCTCTTAAATTCCATAAGAGGTGTCAAGTCATCATTAGGGTCATTCACTTGCATTGGGTCCACTCCCGAACCTTCGGGCTCGACTCGGATGGCCCACAATTGTCGTCGACTCGAGGACCGAGTTTGCGGTCCTGAAAACATACATGGTTAGCCTCGAAGGTTACTCTAAACCTCAACACGGCTACTCTCCCTGTTAAGCATTGCACATCCTAAATAGTTTTGGGGGCTTCCATATCAACCAAAGCTTGTATTTTGGCTGGGTTAGCCTCAATACCTCTTTGTTATACCATAAAGCCTAAGAATTTGCCCGACAAAACTCTGAAGGTACACTTCTCCGGATTCAGCTTCATTTGGTATTTTCGCAGTACTGAAAATACCTATGTTAAATCTTCAATATGCTTTGTTGCCAGCATATCGTCAACATATGCTTCCACGTTCTTCCAGATCAAGTCTTTAAATATTTTGTTGACGGCCCTTTGATAAGTTGCCCCCGCATTCTTCAAGCCGAACGGCATGACTTTAATAAAAGCTCTCACGATCAGTCATGAAAGCCGTAGAACTTTTAGTCCTCCTGGTTCATGAGGATCTGGTTATATCTCGAGTATGCATCCATGAAACTCAATGTTTCATATCCTGCTGTTGCATCTATCAACAGATCAATCTCGGGCAATGGGTAACAGTCTTTAGGGCAAGCTTTGTTGAGGTGTGTGAATCTGTACACATCCTCCATTTGCCTTTTTGACCATTACCACGTTGGCCAACCAGATTGGGCATTCAATAGGTTCAATGAAACCAGAATTCTTCTATTTTTCAACTTCGCCCCGAACGGCTTCGTATTTTTCTATGGAGAAATTTCTCCTCTTCTCAGTATAATCTGGTTTCACCTTTGGATCTATCCAAAGTTTGTGCTCTGCAACTTGCCGATCAATTCCGGGCATGTCATCTGTAGACCTCGCGAACACATCACTATTTTGTTGAAGAAAAGACTTCAACTCGTTTTTAAATTCTCCCAGCTGGTCAGACCCGATATAAGTAACTCTTTTTTCATCATCAGGATACAACTGGATTTGTTCCAATTTTTCTACCGGCTCGGGCCTTTGCATTTCTGCTTCATCCCGATCATCTCGTACTTCAATTGGTAGCTCCGTTACCTTCCTTGGGCCCTCCTTATCTTTTAAATATGCAATATAACATTGCCGAGAAATTCTCTCGGTCGATGAAACTTGACCGATCCCCATCTCTCGTCGGGAATTTTATTTTCAGGTGCTTCGTTGAAACGATAGCACCTAACTTTGATAAGGATGGTCTCCCGAGGATGACGTTGTAAGCCGGGAGCTCTCGAACCACCAAGAAGTTTACCCAAAAGGTAGCCTCCTTGGGGAAGCTTCCAATTGACAGGTCCAATTGTACTAATCCTTCCGCTATTGCAGACGATCCTGCAAAGCCATATAGATGTGTGGATGATGGCTCCATCAAGTCTTCATCCACTTTAAGCTTTTGATAAGCTGTATAAGATAAAAGGTCTGCTGCAGACCCGATGTCAACTAACACCCTATGTACTTCATGGCGTGCAATCTCTACCTTGATGACTATGGCATCATCATGAGGTAAACAGACACCTCTTTCATCTTCCTCCCCGAAGGTGATCGAACCCTCACCATTCGGCCTTTTACGCTTCTGCATTTCTCCGGTCCCAACGAACTTGGATTTTGCTTTCAGCTTCCGGAGTGACTCAGGTTTGGGACCTCCGAATATTGTTAGGATGGGTGACCGAGTAGCATCGATCACCTCCTTACCTTTCTTAGATTTAGGAGCTTCCGCTGGTTGTTCTGGGCTAACCGAATGGTCCCTTTTGTTACTTGCGTCTCGCGGTTCCTCTCGTCTTCTTCTGACGAAATTGGACAAGTGTCCTTGAGATGTTAATCTCTCAATATATGCTTTTAAATGTCTGCAATCATTGGTATAGTGACCGTAATCCTTGTGGAAATGGCAATACCTTTCTCGATCCTGCTCCCCAGGCTTGGTGGGAAGCTTTGGAGGCCACTTCAAGATATTCTGTTTCTTGATAATATTTAAAATATCAGCCCGAGGAGTATTTAGTGGAGTATACTCACTTTTACCCAGAGATCTTTGCCGCCACGCCTGATGAGGCTTTTCGACTCGATCGCGAACATTCTGTTTCGGCTTCTGCTTGTTCTCAGGAGCCTTCTGTTCTTTTGTAGAGGCTTTATTGTCCCCCTGGCGTGCATCTAGGATCTTCGTGACCTCTGCCTGCTTTTGGCATTTGTGCACCAGTTCAGCATAAGTGGTAGGCATATCTTGAAGTAATAACTCCAAGAGTCGTCGGTTAGTGAGTCTAGTGAACAAAGCAGTTTTAGCTACTTGCTCATCTAGATTCTCTATCTCCATTGTAACCCTGTTGAATCTTTTCAAGTATTCCCAAATCGATTCACTCTTCCCTTGTCTAATAGTGAACAAGGTCTCCTCGGTCTTTTTGATTTGGATTCCGCTCTGGAATCGTCCTATGAATTTGCGCGCCAATTCGTCAAAATACACGATCTTTCCCGACGGGAGATTCGAGAACCATTTTTGTGCTGCTCCAGTCAAGGACTAACCGAAAACCCTACAAAGGATTTTAATCAGAATTACTCGCAACCGCCATAGTCTCTGCGATAATAACTGATGTGGGCAGTGGGATCTCCCGAACCATCGAACGTGGAAAAAGTTGGCAAACGGAAATTATGAGGAAACTGATATCCGGCTATGGGCCCAGCAAATGGAGTTTTTCAGATAACCGAATATATATCATCGGTTATTCTCCCTCTCGCCAATTGTCCAAGCTTTTGATTGATATTGGCCAATTCTTGACCAATATGTGCTGACTGATCTCCGACAACACGATCATTCTCTCAAGCAACATGATCATTATATTGAGCAACACAATCATTATCTCGAGCAACGCGCCTGATAGTTGGTGAGTGAGTGAGTACTCCTGCAACCAACCTCGTATTCGAACCGGTCGTACTTCCTTGCGGTCCGTCGAGCCGATCATCTCGCCTAGGGAGATCTCCAGTTCTCCTAAGTTCTCTTTCTTGCAATCGGTCGCCTTCCCGAAAATTTTGATCGACATTCTGCTCATCGATCAGTCTTTGATCCCGCTGTAATGCACGCCTTTCTGCATCACGATGATCGGGTGCTTGTGGTATCACCACTTGTCTGGTCAGCACACGGAGTGCCTGACTTATCTCCTACATCTGGAGTTTCAGTTGATCCAGTTGATACTGGAGTGGATCTGGAGGATTATTACCCCCCTGACCACCATCTACCTCAAGGGGTCGACTTCCCTCTGGAATATTTGGATTGTTCACTCCGGGAATTTGGATGCTAGCATCTCGCTGGGCTGCAGCAGGTGCTGCTGCTGCCGCTGATCTAGTTACCATAGCTTTCTGAAACGTTTCCCACTGACGGCGCCAAATGATGTGTCCAAAATCTGCTCAGCCCTTAGATCTCCTAAGAATGACTTGCAAAAACGAACGTTAGATGTGGCCCGACCACTGGGATCGAGAGTCCACCTCCGAAGGCTAAGTCAGTTGATGAACTTAATCACAAATGGCTTGTTGGGTCACAGAGCTAAGGAATGAATAATGAGAATACGATTCAGATTATATGTATCTGTGTATGTGTGTTCGTTCCTACCTTGTGGGTAGGTGATGTCTTATATAGAGTGTACCTTCGAATCTCCTTTGTTGGATGTATTTGAGCCTTCTTCGGATAATCGTTGGATCTCAACAGATAGATCCGTTGAGTGATAGATCTCTACTAGGTTGGACTAGTAGATGACTCCTTTGATAATACGATCGTTAGATGGTAGTTATCCATATAATAGCGATGAGTGACAGCTGCCAACTACTGCTAGCCGCCTTTAGGTTGATTAGCTTATTCCGATCGCATCGGATTAGGGCGTGCTTGTGACTGAGTTAGTTTTCTTCCTCAGCAAGCTATCTCCTGGACCCGGCTCGCTCGGAAACGAGTCGATTCCTTTCCTCCCAACCGAAGTCGAGGGTCGAACCAAGATTGAACCAGGTTCGTTTATATTTTCTCCATATCAGAGGGGTAAGTGAAACATTCCTCGAGAAGAGGGAGCTCCCAATTGCAATAGCCTCATATGAGGATCGCCACAAAAATTGTTTAGTCTTTGGAAGAGTAGGAATCTGCCAAATAATTTTCCAATATATTGAAGAGGAGGAAGAAGAAGCAACGTTACCTTAAATCATTAGCCATAGCTAAACATTGATAATAAGCAGACTTCACATTGAACTTACCATCCTTTGTTTTGTCCCATATCCAAGAGTCTAAAGTATCAGGAGACAATAAAGGGATTGTTGAACCTCACCCGGAGAAAATAACGACTCGAAGTAAAGGTAATTTCCAAAGTGGCAAGTGTCCCAATCAATAAGCTCTTGCACCCAAATTGGACTATGTCCCAAAGGGGCACTACTAATGCCATGGAAAGGCAAAGAGGGAAGCCATGGGTCCTTAGAAATATGCACATTAGCACCATTTCCCACTTTCCTAATAATGCCCCCGTCTCGAGAATATCCCTCTCGGACAAAGATACTTCTCCAACCCCATGAACAATTATTTGGGACACGACATTCCAAAAATGGAATGTCTTTAATGTATTTTGTATGCATCACCTGGGCCCATAATGAGTTTGGGTTGGTTAAAAGTCTCCAACTTTGTTTGGCAATGAGAGCTTTGTTGAAACAATGTACATCCCTGAACCCCAAGCCTCCATCTCTTTTGCCCTTGCACAGAGCTTCCTATTTTACCCAATGAATACCCCTGCCTTAATCATTTTCCCACCAAAATTGTCGAATCATTTGATTCATTTGTTTGCAAATTTCATTGGAAATGAGAAAACACGACATAGCATAGACAGGAAGAGCAAAAGCTACTGCTTTGAATAAAATCTCCTTCCCTACATGAGAATGCAATTTCCCCTTCCACCTAGATAATTTAGAATCTAGATGTTTCAAAATAAAAGAGAAAGTCTGCACTTTAGATTTTCCAATAGAGGAAGGAAGACCCAGATAGGTTCCATGAGTATTGACCTCTTTAATATCAACAGCCAAGACTATAAATTTTCCAATAGAGGAAGGAAGATCCAGATAGGTTCCATGAGTATTGACCTCTTTAATATCAACAGCCAAGACTATATCAGTTCGGAGGTCATGGTACTAAACATAACAGCAGACTTTTCAAGATTGATATGAAGGCCACTTGTTCATAATCTTGCAACAAAACATTTATCTATGATGCATTAGAAATAGATGCAGGGGAAAAGATCATGCTATCATCAGCAAAAAAAGAGATGGTTAATTTCTTGAGCAAAACGGGAGCCTCAAACTCGCTAGTCGAGGGATACCTAAAATTGGAACTAAGCCTTTGTGAAAAAGCTCTTGCAGAGGATAAAGATGTAAGGGCTTAAGGGACAGCCTTGTCTAATCCCTCTTTGTGGCACAATAGGTTTGGACAGGGCGCCATTGATTTTGATTTGATATTCAACAGTGGTGATGCACTGCATAACCCATTGAACCCATTTAGAATCAAACCTTAGATGTCTTAAAGTATGTTCAATGTATGACCACTCTAATTTGTCATAGGCATTGCAAAGATCTAGCTTAAGAGCCATATATCCAGATTTGGATTTGGATTTGCGCATAAAGTGCAAGTACTCATGAGCAAGATATATATTATCAGAAATGGCACGACCTGGAACAAAGGCACTTTGAGTTTGACTAATAATGGACCTCAAAACGGGTTTTAATTGATTAACCAAACATTTTGCTATGACTTTATATGGAGTAGTGCATAAACTGATGGGTCTAAAGTGAGAGACACTTGAGGATGGGTTCTTCTGGGAATTAGGGAAATAATGGTTTTATTAAGATTGTGAAACATATATCCCCCATTTAAGAAGTGTTGCACAGCAAGGGTGAGATCATTGCCAATGATATCCCAATGCCTTTGAAAGAACCTAGCAGGGGAACCCATCATATCCAGGAGCCTTGGGTGCCCTTCATTTGAAACAAAGTTCTTTTAATCTCATCAGGAGAAAAATGTGAGCAAAGAAGAGAGTTATCTGAAGTTGTAATACATGCAGGAGTGCTACTGAGAAACTCCTGGGGAGGGATAGTGTGAGAAGTGGTTGAAAAGGGAATTGAAATTAGACCATATTGTAGAATTGATTTGAGAGTCTTCAGACAACCATTACCCGTATGGTCTTTAATTTTGTGATAGAATTTTCCTACCTCCTTTGTGTAGTGGAAGCATAGAAGAACTTTGTGTTTCTATCACCTACTTGTAACCATTAGACTCTAGATCTTTGGCACAAAATTTTTTTTTTTGCTAATAGGTGTTTCTCAATTTCTCTTTTCAGCTCAATTTCTTCCTTAACAAAATCTTTAGAAATAGATTTGGTTTGACACTCTTCCAATAGTTGAGATAACCTAAAAATTTCCTTTGAGGCATTATGGAAAGAATCTTTGCTCCATAACCTTAAGGATCTTGTGCAATTCTTGATCTTTTGATTCAATTTGTATGTAGGGGAGCCAAAGTTAGGGGAGTTCCAACCAATGGAAATTTGAGAAGTAAGGTCAAAGTGATCTTCCCATTTGGTCTCATAATGAAATCTCATAGGGCGTTTGTTTGTAGGGTGTAGGGAAATTTCCAAGGGGGTATGGTCAGAACCCACCATGGCATGTCTATGGCCTTGAACAGTCCCATAAAGATCAAGAAACTCAATATTTACAAAAGACCTATCAAGGCGTATCTTTTATCAAATCCCTCCCCTGACGCTTATTTGACCAAGAAAACTTAGGCTCAGTGCACTTAACCTCAAAGAGGTGGCAACTATCAATGATCATCCTAAATGCATCAAATTGTGATTGGGGTCTAGGGATCCCTCCCAATGTATCATCATTTGACAATAATTCATTAAAATCACCAAGAACAAGGGGAACTTACAGATGAACCCAATTGTGACAATTCATACCAGATCTGCTATTGATGCTCAACCTGAGGGTGGCCATATACCAAAGTGATTCGGAACACTGCACCAGAGGATGAAATGGTAATTTGCAAATCTACACTATTTGAAGAAGATGAAAGAATAGTGACTGAAACATTACCATTCCATAAGACACCAATACCACCTGAGAAACCAATGGGGTTAAAAGAGAAAAAATCATTAAACCTTAAAGTCCTTGCCACACGATGCATCACAACATTGTCTTGTTTTGTCTCCATAAGAAAGACAATGCTGGGCCTCCCTTTCCTGCATACTTTTGCAAGTACTGCTAAGTCAGGGGTGGGCCAAGCCCCTGGCAGTTCCAGGATAGAATCTTCATGACCCCCTTGGGGGCTGATTAAGGGTAGCCTGCCTCACCCTAAGGAGTTGTTTTTCAATCAAGGTCACCTTTTGTTGTTAAAACACGAATCTCCTAGTTTATTGGGCGAGAACAGTTGTTACAAGTATGGATCCAGTCCCCAAACATCGCCCCACAAATTTCATCACAGAGCATATCTGTGCTTCCATCAACCTTGGAATCCCCTCCCTGTCTAATTGTAAATTGATTTCACAATTTCTACATTCATGCCCAAACATTCCACAAAAATAGCATATAGCAGGGAGTTTGGAGAATTGCAAATCGACCCAGGTCACACTGTGTCGAGGTCTATGGGAAAGTCTAATGACCAAAGGTCTATCCAAATTTCTGAAGCTGTCATAAGGTACACTGTAATAAACGTCCCCAAATTGTTGCCAATGCAAATTGCTACCTCAGACTCATATATATTGGAGAAAACTCTGTCCACAACTGTATTGGGTTCTAGACACTTAAGAATCAGTAAGTGGTTCTTGATTAGCTAGGGACATTGATGAAGAACACAGTGAACTTCTCCTTGATTAAGCAATCGGATGAGGAATAGACAGTGAAATAGATACCTATAAATCTCTTGCCGGACTTGTAAATCTCTAGAAAGACCCCAAGCCTTTGTCAGTGAAATAGATACCGTAGATGGACAGACTCTCTTAGAAGTGAACATCTTCCCAATAACAAAATGTTCTTCATTCCCAGGTGAAGAAATAAGCAGGGAGTTAAGCTCGGGTAGGTCATCCTTGGGCAGAATAACGTTTGCTGAAAAAGCCACTGCATCCAAAGCAATTGGGTTGGTGAGGAAGAGGAATCCACCGGTGGGGTCACCATTAAAGCCTACACAATGCCAACAATTGAAGGAAAACAACTAGAAAAAGCTATTTAGTTCCTGCGAGTCATCAAGATTGAATAAAGAAAAAAACAGTAGTGGAGATCACCATTCTTGGAATAAAAAACCCTTTGCAAAGCTATCAAACAAAGTTATGGGAATCCCAAAGATGTAAAATCTTACTCATAACTAATTGAAAATGGCAAAAGTTCAAAACAAATCAACAATTGAAAGTGTGTGTGAGAGTGGAATCGGAGTCGGATGAGAAGAATTAGAAAAGTTGACATTAAAAACAAAGGAAACCGAAAAGCAAAACCAACCCCTCCTGGGAGAGGAAATCCCATAGCTCTGAGAAAGTTAATTTGGAGACTAGGGATAAGAACCAATCTAGCAATGTAGGTCAATAAAGCTGGAAAATCCAGTCCGGCGAATGTAGCGATAACTTCCGATGAAGTTCGAAAACAGTCTCTTAGAGAAGAGAGAGAAAAACCCTACGAAAGGGTAACAAGGTGTTAGTTCCCTTGAAGGCAAAATTAATAAAAAGATCTAGTAGGGTTGGGGATTCAAAACTACAACATGTGATGAAAGATGATTTGTTCATGAAATTCACTAGTGCTGGAACAAGATGATGTGGCCAAAATGAAGTTGTCAATTTGCTTTTAGCTTTTGGTTCAGTGCACCAAATAATCTGAGGGTATTGTTTATTCTTAGTGCATTGGTTGAGTCCTTCCAAAATTGCCATTTGCATTGCTTCAAAAATGTTGCCAAAATCTGTTGTACCTGTAAGGATAAACTCAACATTTCCATCTTCCATTAGCCCCACACTCCACCTTGTATTGTTTAAGAGTTCATTATAAGCCCCTGCACATAATAGTAAATGTGGGTGGTTTGTAGTTAGGGCCTGTTTGGTTACATGAGTCTGGAGATTTCAAATATCTAGAGATTTCAATTCTATAGATTTCAAATCTATGGAGTTATAATTTATAAAATTAGATGTTTGGTTGTGGAATGAAATCTGTGGATTCATCCTAAAAAACTATTTGATCGACATGATTTTTGTGAATGGGCAATGTATAGCTTTTTTGAAATCTCTGGATTTCACCCCTTACCCATAAATCTACAGATTCACGTTTTCAGTGTAAAAATGTGAATCTCTAGATTTCATGAATCTAGAGATTTTTACAACCAAACGGGTATAATTCTCAGATTCATGAATCGACAGATTTCAAATCTCTAGATTCATGAAACCAAACAGGCCCTTAAGTAATTCCTAAATGTATAGAAACAAATTTTTTTTTTTTGTGGTGTATGAGATGTGAGATGTGGGTTTTTTGGTCTTTTATTAAGTTCCTCAATCCATTTTTGAATGTTCATTAACAACAAGTGGGTTGTGTTTATTTTTGGTGAACACCACCAAGTTCCTTTCTTTCCAAGGAAAGTAACATGTTATGACAAATATAGAAGAAAAAAAACCACTGGGTTATTTGTGCATCAGGACCAAAGTTAAAGAGTAGATATTGCATAGATGCAAGATTGATTCTTAGGAAAAGAGATCTGTTCGGAGTCCTAGCGGTCCCACCGGCCAATTCTCTTTGTCCATTCGCATGAAATGAATACATTGCAGAGAGTTTCTGCCTTATCTCCACATTGTTCACAAATATTGTGGATCTCTATCCATTGAGATGAAATAGATCTATCTGGTAGCTCTGCATTCACGAGACACCAAAATAAATGTTTAAATTTTGGATGGAGTGGTAATTTCCAGAAAAATTTCCACCAGGATGTAAAAGTGCTATAAGTTGTGGGGTATTTGGTTCTTATCAGTGCTTGTCCCGCCATTTGACAGAGAACTCACCATTTGCTGAAAGAAGAGACACCCAGATATCTTCAGAATTGTTAAGAAGTGATGACATAAAGAATTTGAAATGTTAAAGTTAGAGAGATACTCCTTGTTGGTTTGAATGTTGATAGCCAATTTTGCCACCAGAGTGTTTGGGCCCCAGATATCAGTGTTGGGATACTCTTTGATCACACTTTTTGAGTTAGGCAATCAGAGATCAAACTAGAATGAAGTTTCTTTACCATTACCTACCTGCTTCCTTACCATGCTTTCTAGATTTGTGAGGATATTGCATAGACTTCTCTAGGGCCAAGAACCTACTTTTTCCCTCACTTTAGGGTTAAAAATACTGTTGTGCATGGAGTAGTTAGCTCTCAAAGTTTTACCCAACAGAGAGTTCAGGTTACTAAGCAGCCTCCAACCTTGTTTGAGTAGCAGGGTTGTATTAATATCCTCCATTTTTCGGAAACCTAGACCTCCTTGGTTCTTTGGTCCACAGCACTTGTCCCATGATATGAGGGCTATCTTCTTTTGACCGAATTGCCAAGCCAAAATTTTGGGCATACGGAATCAATTTGTTGGCACAAAGTGAGAGGGAGTTTAAAACACTGCATTTGGAAGAGAGAGAGGGGCTGAAGAACAGATTTGATAAGGACTTCTCTTCTAGCAAAGGAGAGGTTAGAGGCTTTCCAGGTGGCAAATCGAGTCTTGATTTTATTAAGTAGAAAGCTGAGATTTTTTATCCTTGATCTGCCTTGAAAGATTAAGGTCCCAAGATACACTGCATCTCTCTTCATCTCTGGTATATCTAGAGTTGAGAGTATTTGTGTCTTCAATTGATTGTTCACATTTCAATTAAAGTACATCCCACTTTTCTCAAAATTGATTACGATAGAATGGATCACTGGAGAGACGAAGAGAAGGAATCCTCTCCCAAAGATGCAGGTTAAGTTGGGAGTGTGTTGATTGCTCTGGCTTGGAGCTATTTAGACTTTGAAGAGCGTACGGTGACCTTTTATTTTATATGAATTACTTTTTAAAAAAATATCCGTTGGTTCTTTCATATTCTTAGTCTATTTGATTTTTACTTTACTAGAACACTGCGTCAAAGTCAAATCAAACGATTTTTACGAGAGGAATCACCCAATAAAATTGAAATAAAAATCATATCAAAATTGGGTATAAATAAGTTAAACCCAGTGAAGAAGAAGATAAAAGAGACAATAAAATTAATTGATTGGTAGAGTTGTGTTACACAACTCTTAAGGTCCCCAAGCCAATGCTATTTCTATTCTTTAAATATAACTCATGGGTGCTTGGTTGATTCGAATTCTATTTTTTCATCAAAACCCTAAGGCTACAGTTGTTTGCTGAAAAAAAAAGAGGTGGGAAAGTTGTACTTGTGGGTCCCATATGTTAGTGGGGGTGGAGAACATGATTGTAAAGTGTGGAAAAGTAATGGATAAATGCACTTTCCTACCCCCAATGCTTGTTTGGTTGGATAGGATGGTAAAAGTATTTTAGATTAAAGATATATTATAATATTTTTTTTTTAAATAACATGTTATTAATTTTTAATGGGTGAATACACTTTCCCAATTTCTCTCCCTCTCTGTGTGTGCGTGTGGTGGTGGTGTATGCTAGCTCTCTCTCTCTCTCTCTCTCTCTCTCTCTCTCTCTCTCTCTCTCTCTTCTTCTTCTTCTTCTTCTTCTTCTTCTTCTTCTTCTTCTTCCGATGCCGCTGCTATTGGTTCTCTGTTGAGGAAAATTGTTGCCATTGATTTGGTTCTCGCCTTTGCTTTTGCCATTGCTACTGGTTCTCGCCTCTGCCTCTGCCGCTGCTACAGGATCTCGCTTCTGCCTCTGCTAGTTTCTGCCTCTGCTTTTGTCGCTGGCCAGTTGCTACTGTTGCTGTTGCCTCCACCTCCTCCGTCATCTGCTACCTTCACCTCCCACATCCCACTGTAGCTCCCGCCAAACCCTTGCAAAGCTCCTACCAAATCTTCTCAACTCTCCCTCATTTCCCCTCAAAATCCCACCAAAATCATGGGGTTTTGAGAAGCCGTGGAGTGGGAAAAATAAGCCCCGACAGGGATTCCACGGTGGAAAGCGTTGTCATGTGAGTTTCCCACCCCGGGCAACCAAACACGCAAAAATTTGGATTTTTGTGGAAAACAAATACAACTTTCCCACCCCATTTGTGAAACCCCAGTATATTCCAGCAAACAAATGCAGCCTAAGAAAATCCCTACAATTTCAACTTCTTCCCGACAACCCATTTCGTGTCCCGATCTTTGTGGTGGGAACCTTCTCCACTACAATGGTGTACGTTTTAGTATATGCCCCTATTGGAATGGTTTACCTTTTTCTAGTACTTAAATTTGTTTTGCTTCTCTTGCTTGACCCCTCTCATACTTGTATTAGATTCACTGATGTCAGCCATTGAAAAATTTTACTCTAAAAGAAGAACTCAAAGATTTTATAGGCAGTGAAGATGGAGTTGACAATGGTAAGGAAGTTATTATCGCAGATGCCGAAGATCTCTGGATAACACCCCTTCATTGGTGTCTTTACCATCAGGCTTTGAATTGCTATGAAGGATTAGAAACATTCTTTATTTTTTCACCACCAACACCAACACCTCATTGATGCAGCCTCGCGGTAAGCACACAGAGAACTATTCTTTCGTCTTTACTAAAAAATACCAACACCTCATCTTCCGTCAACTTATCATATCAAACTTCTCAATCCCAAAACCTAACATTTAGCATTTTTACAGGTCTCTCCTTTATCGGAGTATGGCATTGTCAAGCGAGTCTCTGGCTTTTAAGTTGTGTTGTAGTTTTATCTGTGGGAAATGAATTAATTTTGCCAAATGCCTTGTCTAGATCGAAGACCTTATGGCTCCTCCTAAGACAACTTAGTCATATATCATTCCTTGGTTTGTGGTATTTCGTTGCAAACCTGATATACCGTGTGCCTCTTATTGGAGAAATCGATATCAAATTTAAACAATCACATCTCAAAATGCGTAAGAAAGAAATCTTCGTTCAATACATCTACAGAAAACCTTGGATTGTCACATGATAATTTTTTGATAATCTTCACGACTATTTCAATGTTTAAGAAACTTTTTAAATTCTTATTACATGAAGAGTTATCTTTTATCATATACATGCCTTAATTTGCAGGGCTTTTAGTAGCTTGTGCTAGTGTAGAAATCGCATGTCCAAACAATACTCTCTTATGTTTAATCCAGGGCAAGACGTAGGATACAGCGCTGCATCTGAGACATCTTTTATCTTGTGGCATAAATGGTTGGCCCGTTGTAATCTGACATTTAATCAGGTTGGACTCTCTCTTGAAGATGTAATTTGCAGCGTAGGTGAAACTTTTAGAGACTACTGTTTTTGTGACTTAACCACAAAATGTTCCACTATCTTATCAACAGAAACCAATGGCTGTTGCTTCTATTCATTGGGATGCAAGCTTCTAGTTGCTGGATTATGAAGGTGGCATATAACGACCAAGGATGGGAATAGGACAGTGTTATCGACATTTGCAATTTGTTCAAATAACCAGTTTCTAGGGCCAACCCTTGACAGGGTCCTGGGTATAAGTTCTCCCCCGATTATCATTCCATCAAAGATCCCCCAGCCGAGAAGTAATGTAAAGGTCCTTATCGGTCACCAACCCTTGATTTGACAAGAGGGGTCCATGTGGCAAAACCGTATTAGAAGAGCCCCGTGCTCCTGCTGGCTCAATGCCCCAGTTGCAGATGTTAGAATCTGTGTGTACTCAAAGATCTTCTCGAGCCCTGGGGCGGCGTCCTGTTCAGCACCTCCTCATGAGCCTTGGTCACTTGGGCAGAAAGGAACGACAGATGCTTCCCCTATGATGGAACCCCTGGCGGCTGAGACAACTCCCTTATCCGTGCCTCGAGTCCTCAAACAGCAGCGGCCATCTCCACCCTCCATCTCACGACATGAGCATCCAAAGGCTAAGAAGCATACCATCTCTGGAGGTATGAATCAATTATATAATCCTTCACCAAGCTTGAACGGGGTAAACTCTAAACATTCCAGCCACCACTTTCTTTAGCTTTCTAAACCCTTAAAGTGCATGATTTTCATCATCTCCTTGGGCTTTCACTCATTAATGGAGTCTTTGAGTTGCTGACCTAAACTAATTCGATGGTCGGAGGTGGCTTCCCGTCCTCTGAAGCGGCCCACTTTCACTTTGTTTTGGTCTTAGGAGCAAGGGCTGGATCAAGAACGAACCATGGAGCTAAGATCATATTTCTTGCACTAACAAACAATTAGTCTAACTCGGCAAGGAGAACGTCTTTCTACTCAAGGAGTTTGCATAGATGTTATTCTCCCTTGAAGAAAAAAGAAAAAGAACAAGATAAGAATATAACCTCTATTACATTTCTAATAACAATAGGAATATTCACTTTAATATTAATGGCTCTTACAAGGTATAAGCGATTACATTTTATACTAATCATCCCAAAACTCACAACTAAGCAATCTAGCAATCCTTGCCCTAACGCCAAAGCTTCTCCTTCAATAGCATTATTAAACTCAGATATTCCTTTTTCTCTTAGGGCCTGTTTGGTTACATGAATCCAGAGATTTCAAATCTCAGAATTCATGAATCTGGGAATTATACCCGTTTGGTTGTGTTGTAAATATGTTTAAAACTTTATATAAATATTTTATTTATTTTAATTGTGTCTTTTATCCATGGTTTTATTTAGTCCCACATCGGGTTGAGAGGATCTGATTATATGGTTTATATATAGTAAGAGCCTAGGTATTATTAATTTGCCCGAACCCTATAGTGACCCCGCCATGATTAATATATATATATATATATATATATATATATATATATATATATATATATATATATATATATATATATATATATATATATATATATGACTTGGGACTTGGTGTCACACCCCGCCCGCCGGGCCCGGTTAACCGCCCGACAACCCGCGGATGTGAACCGTCACAGATCCATGGTTTTAGTCTATCAACAATAATAAATACAAATACGAGATAATCAAGAGCAAGAGCAAGAAAAGAGCAATAATTAATAAAAAGGTTACAGGAGTCCAAATACTCCAATAAATATCAAAGAAATAGCCAAAGAAAGAATCCGTCACAGGATCCATGGTTTTAGTCTATCAACAATAATAAATACAAATACAGATAATCAAGAGCAAGAGCAAGAAAAGAGCAATAATTAATAAAAAGGTTACAGGAGTCCAAATACTCCAATAAATATCAAAGAAATAGCCAAAGAAAGAATCAGGAATCAAATGTAATATCAAGTTCAGCGGAAGCAAAGTAAACAAACTAAATAATCTTCATCTTCAGGAGGCTTCATGCTCTGCAAGTTCATGTATCACTGTTTGTGCCACATCAGCTTCATACGAGGAGGCTCTTTCATATGAATCATCTCCAACTTCTGACATTGTGCAACCATCTGTACAGTTTATATAATACATACAATGAAAGGAATGAGTTCCAACGAACTCGCAAGGAACAAGCAATTCTCATATATATGTCAATACAATCCACGAATGCACAGATGAAATGATATGGATGGTATGCAGAAATATGAATGCTACTAAGATCTAACTATGCAAGTCTCTAACAGCGGACATGCTTTAAGATATACACCAGCCCTCCTCTGGGTAAGTCTCATCACTCTGATCCGGCAAGGACTGGTTACCTCTGTAGGGATCCTGGGCAAAGGGGTAAGTCCACACCTGGCTCTCAAACCATGGCTGGGGGTTAAGTCAACACTCTCTCACCACGACCATTGGCAATGAGTACTGGCGCATGTCGGGGTTTCTAATCCAATGCAAGTCATAATAGTAACATACTATATGGAGTTCAGATACTTCCCCTATGGCACCAACCAACTCGGTTCAGTATCCTTCCCAACCTAGGAGTGAGAACCCTCACGGACTGGCTACCGCTATTGGACTCCACTTCTTAACCCTATGGTCATCCACATATTGTTGGGGCGGATGCTCTCATGACTCCTCGCGACACCCGGTCCGCTCCTTGGACGTCCATGAGCCCAACTCTAACATATGCAACCCTACCATTACATGACCAATAGTGGACCACTGAGTCTCCGCACGGATTGGTTACCGCTGTTGGATGAAACATAGTCACGTCACCATTGTCACGGGTCACCCGGCTTCAATTCCCCTGCCGAAAGGGTAATAGCATGTGAGGTACCTAGCCATGCAATTCTAGACACTCCTAAGTATGTCATCCAGTAATCATGATAGTGCTGGAGACATCAGCAGGCATGTGTCCCATTCCACAGCCTTCTGATATCCCAAGCTAAGATATCCCAAAGGAATACCCCTTCCATCACAACTACACTACAATCACTCTTTATCATACCATGAACAGTTGTGCAATATCATAAAAGATGAAGTACATCAAAGAACACCACTAACAGCAAGTATACAATAAGGTTCACATGCTTTATACAATTACAGCAAGTTACATGATCAAAGAATAGTAAATAGAACAGCTGAATCATCATGTATATGTAATTGCATATAAATAAGAATGCATGTCCTTACCTGTAATTATGTAAAACTCCTCTAACTTGAATTCCAGAAACTATTATAAGACTTCTACTTGAAACAGAGAACACCTATATAGAGGGTTACAAGAATATAAAAGAGTCAAGAGTCAAAACAAATCCAAAATCAAACTTACACAGACACTGGAAACCGGCCGGTCGCTTGAGCCGGTCGCTTAGGTTGAGCGACCGCCACTAGTGACCGCCCCAAAAACAGAGAGTTTCAGATCCGAAACTCAGGCTTCTGATCATCTGTTTTCAATCCGGATTTCGAGTGATCATGGCCAAAGTCTCGAATCTAACACTCCAAGAGACACTAGGTGAAAAGAAACCTAACAATTATCAAAAATGGATTACCCAGAAACTTTTCCCTTGACTAGATCCATCCATTAACAAATGCAGGGATTCGTTTACATTGAAAAGGGAGTACAACAAATCAATTGGGTAACTACTAACAAAAAGGAGATGGGTTCATATCAATTAGACGTTAAAAAGAAGAGAATTGCAGATGGAGATTCATTACCTTAATCAGAATCACCAAGAATAGAAGAGAAAAGGTTTCATATTATTAACAGCACTTCAGACCTGAATCCTGCACGATTCCACTGCCGCCTAATCGCCCAAAATAGCAATCCCGAACATAATAATGCGTTAATAGGGCGAGGGATGCTATTTATAACGAACAGGGGGCAAAAGAGGGCATTTTCCCGCAAGCAGAACCGAGCGGTCGCTTGGTTTAATCAACCGCCACTAGCAACCGCCCCCATGTATATTGCTATACAAGGGTGCTTTGCTCATGGGGTTGAAGACCAAGTACAACCTAACCCAAATGAAGACATGGGGGAGATCATAGTCCGAAAAATCAATCATAATAGGTTTGTAACAAAGAGGTTAGGGTTTCATCATAACATATGGCTCATGAAAAGGTTATGATCACGGAAAGAGAGGGAATGATTGTTATCAAGAAAATAACAAGAAATCATAGGAAATCTAATTTAGGTTAATAGAAACATTACCCATGAGGTTTCCCTCACATGGAAGGTTACAAGAGGTTTCCAGAAAGATCATTCAAGGGTTAGGGTTTCAAGGAATTTATTTGGCTAGGGTTAAGATCATGATGATGATCATAGATCTCAAAGAATATGATGAGATCATGGAATAGATGGTTGCAAGAATGCATCATCTTCTTCCTGATCTCAATCAAGAACAAGAACGAAGAAGAATAATTAGAAATCCTAATTATGTTAAACATATCTCATGAAGAAAATATAGTGATCAAGTTTAGGTTAACACAAATATCACCCAAGGGAAAGAGAAACAAAGAATCAAGATTCACCCATGGGAAAGAGAAACAAAGAATGCACAATCTGAAAAAGTGTTGGGAAGTTTCCAATAGATAAAAGAACAATAGATTTTCAGATATGGTTACCTCTCATAAGAGTTGGTTACCTCTCATGAGAGTTACCCATAATTAATTCTCACAAAAACAACCCAAGATAGATAAGGGAACATCTCATTAGTATTTCAAAATAAAGAATGGAATTAGAAAGGGTCTACTAATGAGAGAAAATAAGGTTCTCAATTAAAGTGAAGGGAAATAAATTCAAATCATACAATTAGGGATTTACTAACAAGAATCCGTGTATCCCACGAAAAGACTAGGGAGAATAAAGATTCACCCTTAGGGCAAAGAATTTACAATCAAGAAAGGTTTTGGGGAGAGTCCAATGAACTAATAGAAAATAAAAGGGTTGCCAATTGTTCCAAGGAAAAACAAGGATCAACTCCTCAATCATGAGGACACAAGGGAAGGTCATGGTAATAATATGAGACCTTCCCCACAATAATAAAGATAGGTAGGAAATTAGGGAAAGTATCATTAAGAGCTTTGGTGGAATCAAATTCAAGGATCATCGCCATATGGCTTCAAGATCATAGAGTGAATTGGGGGATTCACTCTAGGGTTAAAAGAATTAAAGAAGAGGTCATTACAGTAGTGTAATACCCTTCTCAAAATCAGAATATCAGAAGTAGAGAAGAAAGAATGAATTAAAGAAGAAGCGAATTGAATACCAACCTTTTAGAAGACAAACCGCTGAAGAAACCTGAACAGATACTTGAGGATCTTCCTTGGCTTCGAAGGAGAGGTTCTAGGGATCTTCCCACGTTCTCCCAAGGCTTAGAAACAGATTGAGAGTGAAACACATGGAGTTCCCCCTTTTAAATAGCACAAAGAGTTCAAGAGTTACTAGGGTTTCACCAAACTGACCAAACTGACCCTGTTGGTTGATTGGTTGCCAAAGAGGAAGTTCAAAGGTCGATCCCACACTATCTAGAGGTTTAGAAACATGGTGGGAATAGTTTACCACGAAATTAAAAGAAATAAAGCTTTTGAAAACCTTCAAAACAGATATTTACCAAAATGCCACTGCCTGGACAGCTTGTTCAAAAATAGGGATTTAATGGGCCTAACTTCAATATTTTTGGATGGGCTTCTTTCAACACATCATACTACTTACCTAGTATGGAGGGATGTCTTCAAACCAGGTCCAACTAAGCTTTAGGTCCACCAATCAAGTTCTTCTTCACAAATAAATAGTTCAACACCAAATCAAATAAGGTTTCCATAAGGAAACACCATCATCAATATCCATGGGTTTTGGGTCAAACACCATATCTTCTACTGAGATGGCCCACAAAGACATCTTCCTAAGATTTTCAAAGATAGTAAAACTGAAATCACGGTCAAACTTCAAAGTCAACATTAAACAAAACCCGACTTCACCCAAAACACATTGGGTTTCCGGGCTAGATTTAGGCTGGGTGTCACACTTGGGACCGTGGGCTTTGATCCGGAAGGCCCAGTTTGTCATGGGCCCTATTCTGGAAAGCCCACTACTGGGTGAATACGTGGAGATGCCATTTGAGTGGCACTCTCCTGTAGGGAGGTTAGCTGGAGGTACCTTACTGAAGAGAGTTGAGCTGAAAGGTACCCTTTCACCCACAGCCTTTGGGGCTCTATATAAACTCAATTTCGTGCTCATTCTTGACCCCCCCCCATTTTTTCTTTTTCTTTCTCTCTCTCTCTCTCTCTCTCTCTCTCTCTCTCTCTCTCTCTCTCTCTCTCTCTCTCTCTCTCTCTCTCCATGTTATTCTGTTAAGCAGTGAACACAACCTGATTATACCTTGAGTAAACCTTTCTGGGGTGCAACCTTAAAGGTTTGGGCTGACTGAACATGGGGTGAAGACACTTTTAGAACCCGTATTGCACAATTCGGGGTGTCTAAATACCTTAAAGAAAGTACTTCATGTACGTTTCAACTCTAAAGGAGTACTATGATTACAACAACAGTTCTGGTGTGCGTGCAGATCCCTCAATCGTTTTACAACAAGTTTAAGGTATTTAGTATTTTCTACCATGGCTACTGACAACACTGAAGTAGTCAACACAACTGTTGGAAAAGAGACCAATATGAAGGACTCTGCAAACGTAAGTACACATGAGAAAGCCACTGAGAACAACACTCCTCTTCCATCTCTGCAAGCTTCACAACCACCAACCGGAAAGTCAGATTTTGACAAAATCGAGCAGTTCAAAGGTGAGAACTTTAAACGTTGGAAGCAAATGCTATATTTTGCACTTATGGAAGCTGGGATAGCATTTGTGCTGAGTGAACCCCAACCTGATAAGTCAGGTGATCCTACCTTCGATCAGAAAAGGATCGAATGGTTCACTGCAGATTTCAAATGTAAGAATCGCATTCTAAATGCGTTGTCAAATGAGTTATACAATGTGTATAGCTCTTTTGAATTTGCTTATGAAATCTGGGAGGCATTAGTCAAGAAGTATACTCTTGAGGATGCCGGTAACTTAAGGTTTGTGGTTGAAACTTTTCTGGAGTTTACGATGGTCGATGGGATTAGCATCTCTGACCAAGTAAACAAGTATCAAGTGTTGGTGGGGAATCTGGCAAAAGAGAATATCATTCTGCGAGATGCCTTTGTGACCAGTGCCTTGATACATAAGCTTCCTTCCTCTTGGAGTGCCTTTAAGGTCTCAATGAAATAGAAGAGGAAGGACTGGGCCTTTGATAGTGTTGTGGTTCGGATCAGAATAGAAGAGAGGAACCGACTTAGGAACGAATCTAGTAGTTCCAATAAGCCTAAGGCCAACTTGGTAGAGACTAGAACGAAGGAAAAAGAAAAGAAGAGATTTAATAAGTCTCTGAAACCCAATCAAGACTCTACCTTCAAAAAGAAGAAGAGAGCATGCTTCAAGTGTGGCAAACCTAGGCATTTCATTAAGGATTGCAGGGTAAAGAAGAAAGGAGGATCAGAGAAAGCAAGCGCTAATCTGATTGATTCTGAGATCTACACTGCAATGATAACAGAGGCTTTTGTAGTTGAAAGTCAACATCCTGGGTGATAGATACAGGTGCTACCAGGCACATTTGTGGAGATAGGAGCTTCTTCTCCAAGTACTCTGATGCTACTGACAAGATCTTCATGGGAAATTCTCAACCAGCCAATGTAATCGGAAAAGGACAAATCACCCTGAAGCTGACCTCTGGAAAGATTCTGAAGTTGGAGAATGTTCTCTATGTACCAGATATAAGGCGAAATCTGATCTCTGGTCCGCTCCTGAATATAGCTGGGTTCAAACTGTCCTTTGAAGCAAACAAAGCAATTCCCTTGAAAAATGATGTATTTATTGGAAAATGTTATCTAAATGATGGCCTCTTTGTATTGAGTATTACTGAATTAATAAATACTTCTGATTCTGCTTATGTTTTTTATTCTTTTGATTTATGGCATGGTAGACTAGGTCACAGCAGTGCACCTTATATATCTCAATTATGTAAGTTGGGCATTATACATAGTGTTAAACCACCACTGACTAAATGTCAAATTTGTGTTGAGGCTAAATTTACAAAGAAACCTCATAAGTCAGTGGATAGGAAAACGATTTGCTAGAACTAGTGCATAGTGATTTATGTGATTTCAAATCACAAGAATCAAGAGGTGGTAATAGGTATGTTATCACCTTCATAGATGACTGTTCTAGATATACTATGATATATCTACTGAAATCTAAGAATGAAGCCTGCAATGCCTGCAATGCCTTTCTGTCTTCCCAAGCTATATCCAGAGGTTGATTTGCGCTCATCGATGTCTCCAGCCCAGTCGGCATCACTATAGCCAACTAACCGCAAATCCAATCCTTGGTAACACAGCATGTAGTTACTCGTTCCTCTGAGATATCTCAATATCCTCTTGACTGCTTTCCAGTGCTCTATGCCTGGGTTTGATTGGTACCGACTAACCAAACCCACTGCATAACAAATATCCGGCCTAGTACACATCATAGCGTACATAAGGCTATCTACTGCACTGGAATATGGAACTCTTTCCATCTTGGTTTTCTCCTCTGGAGTCTTAGGACCCATATCAAGGCTCAAATGCAAACCCTTCTCCACTGGAGTATCAATTGGTTTGCAGTTGTGCATCTGGTATCTTGTCAAGACATTGTCAATATAGGTCTCTTGAGATAAACCCAGTAATCTCTTTTGCCTATTTCTGACAATCTTGACACCAAGCACATAGCTTGCTTCACCCATGTCCTTCATATCAAATACGGAGGACAACCATTTCTTAATGGTTTCCAACAGCTCCTTGCTATTGCTAGCCATAAGTATGTCAGCTATGTATAGTGTCAGAATGACATAATTACCATTAGATCTCTTGGTATAAATACAGTGGTCTTCCTCAAGCATGGAAAACCCTTTTTCTATCATAGCTTGGTGGAAGCGCGCATTCCACTGTCTAGATGCTTGCTTTAAGCCATATATTGACTTCTTAAGCTTGCACACTTTGCGCTTAAGTCAATTTGCTTCAAAGCCTTGAGGTTGATCCATATAGATCTCTTCCTCAAGTTCTCCATTGAAAAAAGTAGTTTTTACATCCATCTGATAAAGCTCCAAGTCCAACTGAGCAATAATGGCTAGTATGAGGCGGATCGAGGCAAACCTAATCACAGGGAAAAAGTTTCCTTATAATCAACGCCCTCTCATTGGGTGTAGCCCTTAGCCACTAAACAAGCCTTGAATCTCTCAATAGATCCATCCGCCTTTCTCTTGATCTTGAGAACCCACTTGTTCCCAATTGTCTTTCGGCCCGGCGGCAAGTCAACCAAGTCCCAGACATGATTAACTTTCATCGACTCCAACTCTTCCTCTATTGCTTTCAACCATTCCTTTGAGCTTGACCCCACAAGAGCTTCCTCCACGCTCTTTGGTTCATGCTCATCGACTGAAGTCATCTCACAGTTGATCTCTTCAGGAGTTACCATGTAGGCTCCATCTCTATGTCGAAACGTCGACAAGGAATTTGCCCGCGCCCACTACGGCGCAAGTGCATGTCAGATTGCTCACCCTCTGAGGTAGCTATCATATCTGAACTCCCACTCCCACTAGGATCTGCTGAATGAACCCCAGGTTCCAGAATCGGAATCCCTGGAGTGACAAGACCACTATCTTGTATTTCAAAGGATTCCAATGTTTGTTAACTCCTGAAAGAGATGGAAAATCATTCTCCAAGAATGTTGCATCCCTAGACTCAAGTTTCGTTCTCCTCTCACTCTCATCTAGTCCAATGAAGACATGGCCCTTTGAGGGCTCAGAGTATCTCCCAAAGATACACTTTCTTCCTCAGGGTCCAAGCTTTCCATACTGGTGAAGCTTTCCATACTGGTGAGAAGTAGAGTGAACATATGCTGCACATCCCCATGCGCGCAAGTAACTCAAATCTGGCTTCCTTTCCGATCCACAACTCATATGGTATGGAAGGAACCGATTTGGTTGGAACTCTATTAAGGATATAGGTTGCAATCAACAAAGCATCTCCCCAATAAGAGATGGGTAGATTTGCCTGTGCCATCATGGATCTCACCATGTCTAGCAAGGTTCTATTCCTCCTCTCAACAACCCCATTTTGTTGTGGAGTCCCTGGAATAGTAAGTTGTCTAGATATCCTCTTTTCATCACACAACCCTTTGAACATATCGGAGAGATACTCTCTACCTCTATCCGTTCTAAGAGTTTTAATCATTTTATCTAACTGATTCTCAACTAAGCTCATGAATTTCTTAAAACATTCTAGAGCTTCTAACTTATGAGAAATTAGATAAATGTGACCATACCGTGTATAATCATCTATGAATGTGATGAAATAAGCTTGTTCTTTTCTAGTATGCACATCCATGGGTCCACATACATCTGAATGGATAAGTTCTAAAGGAAGAGAGGCTCTCAAAGCCTTTTTAAATGGTTTTCTAGTTGCTTTTCCTGCTAGACATGACTCACAGGTTGGCAAATCAGATAGTGAACCTTGGCCTAAGAGACCTTCTCTTGCCAACCTGTTCATCCTATCTAAGCCAATATGTCCTAGTCTAGCATGCCACAAATTAGAATCAATACACACAATATTTTTAGCAAACAAAAGCATTACTAAGATTAGATAAATTATCAATTGTATCCAATACAATAAAACCATTATTAAGAAAACCATAACCATAAAATGTATCACCTAGATACAAAAACCAAAGAATTGTTTTCAAATACAACTCTAAAACCATGTCTCATAAACCACTCTTGTTTCTGTTCCCACCTCTGTTACTTTGCCTAGACCACTGAGGTTGAGCTCTCTCCTTCTTGCACTTGAAGCCTGCACCCTTACTAGTGCTTGCTTCAGCAGCAACTACTTCAGTGTGAGGGATATCGGCCAACATCTGATCCTCCTCTAGCTCAATGTGCTTGGCAGCTTGATCAAATGTCTTGACATCATCAACATGAGTCAAGAAGATCTCCATATGCTCCCAAGACTTAGGCAATGACCTGATAACTGCAGAGACTTGCTCCTCATCAGTCTTTTTGGCGCCCACATGCGCTCAACTCACTAATCATGTTGGAATACATGATGGTTATATGCTGCCTCATGGTGTGACCCTGGCGCATCTTATAACCATCAAATGTGAGTCTGAGCTGGCGGCCTCTTGTGGTGGAAGTCCCTCCATACTGGAACTTCACAGCCTCCCACAAAGACTTTGCAATCCTATGTTTTTCTAACCGAAGCATCAGGTCATCCCTCATGGAGCTTAGGATACTAATCCTAGCTACCCAGTCTTTCCTCTTACAGGCATTGTAAAGCTCAAGGTTCCTGCGATACTCTGCAGTGGTACCTTCCTCAGGTGGGGACATGGTCTAGTTTACGGTTTCCAGCATGTTCTGTTCTTCTAGGAGATATTGCACGTTTCGGTGCCAGAGGTCATAATACTTCTCATTCAGTTTATCTCTTTTCGTGAAGTCAGCAACTATGCTTTTTGGTAGCAGCCATTTATTCTAGAAACATTATATACTAGGATGAGTTCTACTATTCTAGCATAAAACACAACTCAAGCAACAGCAAATCACACTAGCATAGTCATCCTATGGGGTAAGCATTTAAACCAAAAGAGATGCTAACAAACATTCAATCAAATTTCATGCAAACCCACATAAACTTATATACTAGTTTCATTCTATGCAAGAAACATAATTGATAGACCCATAATTAAAATTGTTTTAATAAAATAAAACATGCAATCATGTTAATGCTATGAGGTGGTTCACACAGAACACTTCTACCTCATTAGCTCCCACTAGGCCCCATTAGGCCCTCAATGCTCAAACATCACATAGATTGTGAGCCATTGATGTCCAGTAAATAGAAACACATTCAAAACTGGACAAATTCTCAGACGGATTCTGAGACGGATCACCGTCTGAGATGGATTCTGAGATGGCTCTCCGTCTGGGAGTCCATCTGCCCAGACGGACTGCCGTCTCACCAGACGAACAGTCCCTCTAGCATTCTGTGACCAGATGGATTCTGAGACTGTGCACCGTCTGGCTTCTGTGACAGACGGATTTTGAGACGGCGCACCGTCTGAGAGTCCGTCTGGCTTCTGTGACTAGCCGTCTCAGAATCCGTCTAGTACACGGACGTCATTTCCCCATTTAATGAATTTTTTTTTCAAAAAACGAAAAATCACGTTTTTATTTTTTTATATTTTTTCATGAAAGAATTTTTTTTCAAAAAACGGTAAAAACACAATTTTTCACCAAAAAAAATCATCCAAAAACACACACAAAAAAAATAAAAAAATCCAACATTAAATCTTAAACAAAAATTATCATCATGGATTATCAATTCATGCAAATCTTCATTAGGGAAATTCACAAGGATCCTCCCACTCGGATCCGAACCAAAAAATTTGGGTTTCCAAAAAATCCTATCAATCCTCCCATGGGTTTCGTATTAAACCCTGGATTTTCTGCGGGTTTCCATAAACCCTTGATCCTCCCATTGGATCCATTCATTGAAATTAAACAATGGAGAGGAACAAATAATCGTGGGAACCAATGGCTCTAATGCCAACGTTGGTAATACTCCAAATATATCAATTCTATTTAATTGACGGGGAAAGATTCCTTACCTGGATTCGCTTTCCCTTTTGTAAAGTATTCGTAGTGGAAGTAAATCTGGATCCACGTTCTCGTTCCACCACCAAATCTCTACCGGGATGATTCCACAATCACAAGGAAAATGAAGTATTTCCGCAACCCAAATGCCTGTGGAATAAAAGATGGAAGAAGATCTAAAGCCAAAGAAAGGAAACCTCCACTAGGTTTCCCTTCCTGCATTTCTTGGAGAGAGGGAGAGAGATGGGAGCCTCATTTTCTTAGAAAAACTTACGTAATGTAAACACACTCACTTATGCGGTGGTTACCAAAATATATAACCCTATTTTGTAACCGCCCTAATAGTGAGTTTTCAAATTTGCCCTTGGGCATTTAATTTATTATTATATTAATAAATTCCAACATTATAAAACTCAATGCACTAACATAGTGATTAAAAAGGGCAATTCCACAATGATTCTACATACTTGAATGGTTTTTTTTTCCTTAGAAAAATAGTAGCTCTAGGGAGGTTGTAAAGCAGGTAAGAATCAAGATATCTGGTAAAGGAACTTAATGGTGCCAGAAGAGAGAACATATGGAAATACACCAAAAGGCAAAATGTTTTGATTTCACAGCATTTATTTGTCTCTCACTTACTACAATTTTTATTTCTCTTATGACTTCCACTGGTTGTCTTAAATAGACTATTTTCAAGTACCCCATAAAGGAAGCATATGATGTGTTGTTTTTGAGTTCCTAATTTAGGAATAGCAAATATTATCCCCAAAAACAAAGGTTCAGGAATAGCAAATGGAGAAGCAGAGACAAAGCTTCATGGAGGATCAGACATATTTTAAGATCCTGAAACCCAATATACATTGCACAGCCATAGTGAAATCTAGAAATTCATCAAATCCCAAAAGAGAAGAATTAACATTAGGAACATAAATAATTCAGTTCAGGCCACTACTGTATGAGTTCCAATCTAAATTTATGATGGTCAAACGAAGTCATGTTTTAAGGTACTGCAGAACTATACATCAGAACTGGGAAATCAACCTTCCAGCTAAACTCGAATGTCAAGCAAAACAGTGTTGTTTTATAAAACAGAATCAATCCAATAACAGGATTAATGAACGTTGTCCAATATTCTTGGCTCAAGTCATTTTCGTTCGAAGTTCAAATATTGGAGTGAATGAAGCCAAAATAAGTAACTGAAAATGACTGAAGAGATACACTCACTGGGATATCCAAAACAAGTATTGATATGTAAAAGAATTAGACAGTATTTTTCTCAGATTGTCCAGGACGGAATCATGAATAAAACAAATAAAAGAAAATACTGTTGTGCTTTGCAAAGCAGTATGCAACTATTTGTAGAAACAAAAACAAACAGAATCACTAACTTTCAAATGTAGTCAAAGTTTGAGACCTGAGACCTGCATTTTAACTGATGATACATTTAACTTACGATTAATGGAACAGGGAAGAACCTCCTCATGTGCCCTTTGGATCAGTGTCTCTATGAACTGGACGTCGAATATCAAACTGATCTACAAACTCCAAAGGAGTCGCCCTCTCATTTCTGATCCTCTTGATCTTGGGGCTCAACAAGCCCCTGTGCCTAAAACCATACAACTTTTGAACCTGGTTATCTGCAAAATGAAAAGCTCTCTCCATACTTTTCAAGCACCTCTCCACTGAATAATCACCATAGCTTTCATAGGGCTTGCAACCCATGAAATGAGTCACAAATGGCCATCTCTCATCACCCAACCCAGGGTGGTACTTCTCCATCATCTCCTCATATGTATCCACTAAACCAACCCAGTAGCCATGTAAGTAGAAAGAATTCTTGATGAAGACCTTATCCATCCATTATTTCTGGGAGATGAGAAGGTAGATCAAGGCGGATTGATCGTCAGCCTCGAACAGCAAATTTGGGTAGTCAAGAGTTTCCCTGCGTCGTCCCTAACAGGACCTTTGGGACCCATGGGAGCCCAAGCATCGAGCAAATCCAAAAACCACTGGCAATTCCAAAAGAGAAAGCTGCCAGTGTTCAGAGCAACCCAAGATTTCTGCTTGAACAGCAAATCTGGGTAACCATGGATTACCATATTATACTTGACATACTTAGACAGAGGAAGCTGAAACACCATATCCATGAAGAGGGCATCGCTATCCATTCACCAGATCCACTCCACCTCCGGGTGAGACAGCTTTAAGCGTCAAATCAAGGGCAGCTCGCCCAGTAACCGGCGAGCTCCTTATCGAGAAGAGCCATATTGTAAATGATCTCAATGCCATGGATTCTGCAGTAATCGATCTTGTTCTCGATGGACTTGAGGAGATAATGATCCCCAATTGCATTGTCACAAGGGTTTGGACGAGACCCGATAACAAGCAAGATTCGAACTTTACCTTTGACAAGATTGGGGTATGTGTTGGGTTTAGTGATGAAAATCACTTTATCTTTTTTTTGAATTCAAATTTGAATTTGGTGGGTTCCACTTAGTGTTTAACATGGGTAGGTGTTTGGTATCATTAACATGAAAAAGTACCATCAAAAGTTTCACACACTTTAGTTTTTTATGCACTTTAAAACAACAAGCACCAGTGGTCTAGTGGTAGAATAGTACCCTGCCACGGTACAGACCCGGGTTCGATTCCCGGCTGGTGCAAGATAATGATTGCGGGGATAGCTCAGTTGGGAGAGCGTCAGACTGAAGATCTGAAGGTCGCGTGTTCGATCCACGCTCACCGCATTTTAGTTTCTTTTTTTTCCATCATTTCTTATTAGTTTCTTTTTTTTCCATCATTTCTTATTAGTTTCTTTTTTTTTCATCATTTCTTATTAGTTTCTTTTTTTTCCATCATTTCTTATTAGTTTCTTTTTTTTCCATCATTTCTTATTAGTTTCTTTTTTTTTCCATCATTTCTTATCCAAGACCAATCCATCCAACTAAGCCGGATATTGCTCATGCGGTTGGTGTGTTGAGTAGATGTATGCAAATCCTGGGTGCTATCATATATATACCTTTGTATCGGCTAAGTTCACGAGCTGGAGATAAGCGGACTCGAACCGCTTACATTCGCCACAGGGTAAACCACCGCCTCTTAGGCCTCCCCAACTACTGATTCTACCATAGAGGCCAACGATAGACAATAACTCCCCCTCGAACACCCTCTCGACGATGAAGCTTATCCCCCATCATCTCACTGGCCGACCTTGACCCCTTTTTGGGGGGGGTCATATCTAGTATTCAGAAAAGCATTGGGAGGCTGCAAAATGGGTGCTTAGATATTTGAGAGGCACAAGTGACTACTCTATCACATTTAGCAAATGTGGAGAGCAAATTCAAGGCTATGTGGATGCTAGTTATTGTGATGATCGTGATAAGGGGCGATCTACAAAGGGGTACCGAAGCTGAATACATGGCGGCAACCGAAGCTTGTAAAGAAGCGGTGTGGCTTCAAGGTTTGATGGGTGAGATTGGCATTGAGTCAAAAGGTATGCATTTATTTTGTGATAATATGAGTGCAATTTACTTGGCCAAGAACCCGATACATCACAAGAGTACAAAGCATATATTGGTACAATATCATTACATTCGAAAAGTCATTGAAGAAGGAAAGATCCAATTGTTAAAAGTTGGAACCAATGAGAATGTGGTGGATATGCTTACCATGGTTGTCCAAGGAGAGAAATTGAATTAGTGTCTATCTTCTCTTGGTTTCAAGAAACATGATTTGACAAGTAAGTGATTTCCATCAAGGTGGAGATTGTTGGGTCCAGTGATGAAAATCACTTTATCTTTTGTTTGAATTCAAATTTGAATTTGGTGGGTCCCACTTAGTGTTTAACATGGGTATGTGTTTGGTATCATTAAGAGGGCCTTGGGAGAGGTAAATGGAGTGAGAAGAAGAGAGTTTCTAGTGACTTCTAAAGTGGGTTTTGTGCAAAAACGGGATTGAGCTTTTGGGATCTTCTTCTTCTTGTGGTTTTGCAAGAAAAGGTTTTCTTCTCTCTTGTATTCTCTCCATTGTAACTCCATTGAAGCTTGAGCTTGGATTGAAGGGTTTTCTTCAAGAGCTTAAGGTGCAAGGGTATTCTAAGGAGGTTTGAGAGGTTATGTGACCGGTTGAGGTAACATTGTATCACACTCAAATCTTGTACTATTTTGAAGATTAAAATAGTGAAATCCCTCTCCGTGGATGTAGCTAATCTTGAACATTTTGGGTTAGTGAACCACGTGAAATTCTTGTGTGTTGTTTGCATTTCTTTTTCATTATTGTGGTGGTTTGTTGTTTATTTGCTTTGTGATTGTCTTTCAACTTATTTGCACAAGATCCTTAGTTTATTTTGTTCATTTGGGTGATTTGTTTAATCATCCAGTTCCGTGGATTGGGTTTTGTCTTCTACAGTATGTGCCCCAATTTTTCGAATGAGGTTCATCCGGGCCAGCTTGTGCGCACCTTGACTACATCCTCAAGGCACTTTTATAATTAATATAGGCGGGGCTTCCCCCCTCGCCCCGAGGGGATTCGAACTCTGACCTCCTATATGGAAGTGTTGGTCTTTGCCAACTGAGCCACGAAAACAATTCTTCTTCTTCTTTTTTCCTTGTCAAAATGTTTCTTCTTCCCCGTTGCCAACAACTGTGGGTTTCAATTTTCAATTAATTAGTGTTTTACAGTAAGATTGAAATTTAAGAAACGTTTGATTTCCTATGTAAATTTAAGAAACCATTTCTTAATTAATTAGATTTTATTACTTGGTATAAGTGTAGAACGTGTCTAATTAATTTTGGATCTCATTTTTCTGAATATACAATGAGACATCGAATAACGTACCAATCAATTAATGATTTATTAAAAAATGAAAAAGAGATATTGAGAATTTAAATTAATTAATAATTTACAATTTACAATTTTAGATATCATTTATTACTAATTTGCTTATCTAACTGATTGAATACAAAAGGGTATTTGTGGAAAACGAATGTAGCCGTGTCCCTTTAGTTCATACTTTTATAATAGTAGTATGATATATATATAACATTTCAAAATTCAAATGACATTTTGTATTTTTGACGAAATCTCCGGTTCGCCAAGTACCGAACCGGCGAAATGAAACAAGATTTCGTACCTTGAAATGCACTAGGTTGAAATAAAAAATATTAGTGAAGAGATACAAATAATTCTTGAGCAGAACTAATGTTAAACGATCCAACTCTTGATAATAGATAACAATATTTTAGTTTAGTGAAAAAGTATACCAAACTAAAAGTGCGTTTGTACTTTTATATAGTAGTAGCATGATATAGGTGGGAGAAATTTTATTTGTACGTGAGGTATTATAGGATTGTATTGCACATAGGATAGTTGATTTATTTTTGGTGTGTATGTCAAGGATAATTGATATAAATATAGCCTTGAAAAATCAGTCCATTAAAAGTCTAGATAGTGAGATGATAAAGACATTGTATTTTGGGGGATGTGCTATAACTTTCAAATTTTTTTTCTTTGTTCAATATTTATGTTTTAGTTATATCACAAGGAAGCAAAATAGTGCTACCAACTTCCTAGCAAAAAGATCTCAGTCACTATCATGTGTGACAGTCAAACTCCCATCCAATTCCAGGTTTTGATTAATCAACCAACCAAACGTTTAACATGTTAAACAATATTTAGTCCATTTTTTACCCACTATTCTTGCAATCAATCAAACTGTCTTTGCAACTCATTTTGACTTTTCGTCTTTATGGAACAACAGAAGGAAATCTTATTTTCCTCTGGTTATTCTTCCGATTTCTTTTTTCCTATTTAGTTTTAATAAGTTTTTTTTCGTTGCTCAACTCCAACGCCTGAGAAGCGCTCGTTCTTGTTGGGACACAAGAGAAAATCTCTAATATCTATGGTTGCTACAAGATGGATTGCTATCCCGCTTCCATCAGTGAAAATTTGACATTGTTTACTACCAAGAGCGTGTTCTGTCACTATCACATTGTCATTTTTTCATCGCATTAATTCTAATCATAGGATGCTAAAGAAAGTTGTAAAGAGTGGTGACTTCGGTACATCGCCACCAACCTCAAATGCTTTAATTGTTTTCCAATTAAAGGTCAAGTATTTCCAGTGAATTGGCCACAATCCTGGTTGATTAAGATTTGACACATGATATTACGTTGTTTGTAGTATTAGTGGAAGTTACCAATGGTTAGTTAGTTGCACAACCACCAATAGTTTGAAAAATGCATGACATAATTTCAGCTATGTCATGTTATGATGATGCATATTTTTGTTCCCTATTTACCCAATACAATGTTCTCTTTATTCTAAGGGAGGAAAACAACTTTGCTGACTCCTTGGCTTGTTTGGCTCTGCTAGTATTGTGTCTAATAGTTTGACATGTTTTTACTTTATGACTTGCAAATTTAATGTAACTTTGCCATGTGTTTTTCATTGTTTATATATATATATATATATATTGTCTGTTTGTGATTTTTATACTAAAAATAATATTTCTTATTTGACTATGTAGTGGATACTATCAACTCCGTATATTTATAAGTATGTTTGTAAAACATAATAAATATGAGTAACAGAAGCTCAATAAGGAATCACAAACAAATCATAAAGAACTACGAAGGGGCATATATTAGACACGTATTATCTAGATTCATTGAAATGGGTCAATTGGAAGTCGACAAACAAAGACCTTGTATCATTGTATGAACCAACTTAGTTTAGGATAGGTTAGAATAGGGTTGTGGTGTCTACTTGAAGTTTAGAGTTTGTCAAAATTAGGATTTGTACTATTGTTAAGAGTTATGACTTGTAGATAATAGGGAGCCTATTGGTGAAAGGTTTGGGATGTGAGGATAATGTCTAAATGATGAATTTGAAGACTCAACAAAATTAAGATTTTCTTGGGTTTGAATGAGTAAAAAAATGAAATTATAGAGGTTTGGCTAGTCATTACAATCACAATCGATAATTTTGTCTAGAATGTGGGGAATATGTAATCAAGTCAAACGATGGTGATATTTCACTAATTACATTCATACCCCCATTGACACACATAATCCTTCAATTTTGATGGAAGTGTCGTACTTCATGTTGATTTTCTGGTTGCTTCATGTTCTCCTTAATTAATTTTTTCTTGTCAGCATTCTTTTATCCAATTGCTTCCACGTTACATCATTACCTTACCTGGGTTCCCTTTTGAGTTCCCGATAAGATTAAGGACCTAAGGAGTCGGAGAGGGAGTTCTTACCATGCAAAAGCTATGATTTTTGTAGAAGAGAGAGTTTGCAACAGAGCACACACATTACAAAGAGAGGTCATCATTCATAGTTGCTAAGGAATTTACAAATATTTCTCCCAAGAACTAGAGTGTCCCTTTTGAATACATGGACCCCTATTTATAGACAATTGACTCTAAATTTTATAAAATCTAGTTTAAATTCTAAAAAACCTAGCATTTTTTCACTAGTTATTCTTTTACATTTGTTACAATACTACACACTAGTAATTATAGTTGGTAAAAGAAATATTTGAAGATTCCTAAGACACTATGAATGGTGCCTTCTTTTTGTAATATATGGCTCTCTTGTAAACTCCCTATTTTACAATAAATCAAAACTTTTGCATGGTAAAAACTCCCTCTCCAACTCCTTAGTTTTCTTTAATTTTTTTAGGAACTCAAAAGGGAACCCAAGTAAGGTCATATATATATATATATATATATATATATATATATATATATATATATATATATATATATATATATATATATATATATATATCAAGGAGGTGGTGAGGGTGAAAACACTCTTCATTCACATCACATGAACACTCTCACAATATCAGTTTTTAGCTCGACTGATGACATGTTTGGATTTGTAAAAGACGAATAAAGAATTTACAAATGGATTATAATTATGCATGAAATGCAAAAAAATTTATAAAGGGGCATAGGCAATGGTAGAGGCACGATTGTAGGTATGCCATCTAAAATTCTTCCTCTTTGAAATTGAGGAAATAAAAAAAAAAAAAAAAATCAGGCAACAGATCTACGTTTTTACCTTGCTTAGATTCCCTTTTAGTTTTTCGAAAGCTTGAAAAAAAAATGAAATAGAGTGGGATAGCGTCCTTACCATGAAAGCTCTTTATTTATTATAATTGAGTTTTACAACGAGGAATTACAAAGATGCAAACATATTTTGTTGTTACTTATAAATTTTTCAGAGACTTTTCAAGGACTAGAGTGTCTTCCTAAGAATAATAAATCTTTATTTATAGATAACGGACTTTAAATTTTCTTAAACATACTCTATAGCCTAAAGAGACTAATAATGCCTTTATACTTGTCATCACATCTAATAATAGAATCTATAAATAAGAAAACAAATGATAGGGAATAACACTTTTGAATTTTGGAGAATAATATTGGCCTTAGTTTCTTGATAATATTTACAGATTATGTTCCAAAATGTCATTCCACATTATTGTTAAGAATATTTTAGCACCATCTTCAGCGCATGTAGTTATAATGAGCTTTTGTTCTACTGAAAATTGTAGATTTATAACAAAATATAGAATCTCCTCGTAGCATTCCATGTAGTATGATATTATTATTTTTCACATTGATTCAGTTCAAGATAATAACCTATATTTTACTAGCAATGTATGCTTATTACCCTTAGCATACTCAAGTTAATGTTTCAAGTTTTATATTAATCTGTTTAGTTTATTCAATATTTTATATATTTCGTACTAGTATGGATCTTATAATAGTTTGGATAAAGGATTAATGACAAATATCAAATATGTAGCTTTATGTGGTCGTCCTATATTCTATGTGGTCATTTATGGATATGACCAAAATCCTTGTGATTTTGTTAAGGTTCACAAAAATCATCATTAAGTCTTACGTCATTTGGGTGTGAGATAGATGGTAAAATAATCATTTTATAACAGAAGTTCACATATCAAGGAGACTTTTTCCCTTGCCTTTCTCTTTCTTCTTTCTTACCACTATGTATTTAACATTATTTAGAGGAGATATGGTTAATGGTTGTGATTAGACTTTTGAATTTATGGGCCAACTATAGCTTTCTAGTGTATGCAACATGTTGCAGATTTCACTTATAATTCATTATTTAAAATTCTAAAGGAACTGTTATTGTTCTAAAAGTGTTTATGTTCTACAGCTTCCAGAAATATTATAAAGTTGTTGATTTAATTTATTGAGAGCTTATTCATGTTTTTTAATTTGTTGGTAGAGCTCTAATTTCTCTTTGTGCATTTTGATCATATGATCTTGAGCTTTTTGAAGAGTTTTCTTTTTATTAATGTTTTCTTTATTGAGATTTATGATCCTGATTGCTTTGAAAATAAGTTCTTCAATATATTCAACATTTTTTTTTTATTCTTTCACAGTGATCACAAAAAAGTTTTCTTTGTGTTATTGCGATGAATGATGGCCATGCTGGTGGAGCAGCTCTGAGCTTTGGATTAATATAATAATTTAGACCAATGATGAGTTTGGCCTGCATAGTAGCCATTGTAAGTGTATCATATCCCTTATAACAATGAGTTGAATTATCTTGAATTGCTTGTATTACAATCTTTCTAATTAAGGAAAATGTCTTTTATATTTCTTGTAAAGACTATATAACACTTGGATTTTCCCTTATTAATCCTAGCATAATCGAAAGATGGGCCCTTGCATTAATAGCATTAGCAATTGTTCGTTGAAGTTTTTTGTTATCAACACTTATGTTAATAAACTGTCAAAGATTGTCAAAAGAAATATTTTCTTCATTATTGATTATGTATTCATTGTGATTTGCAACTTTATATTGGTATTCTTGAAGGAAATATGATGAACAATTTTGATTGTCTTTGGTGGAGTTTATGATCTAAATATACCTGCAAATAAACTTGTATTTTGAATATGAGTCAAATGATGAGAGAATGTGATGATTACGCATTGAAGGGTAAAATTCTCTTTGCACTTAATATATTAGTGTTATCTGAAGGTTGTTATTGGTTTATTGTAAGGGGAGAGGAAGTAAGGAGGGATTCTTCTAATTGCGCTTGAGAAAGTAACAACCATTTTCAAAAAAATATCTTAAAAATTCGTTTTTCTGAAATATTAGGAAGCAAAGTTAACTAATTCATTTTGTCTATAAGATAGAATCAATTTAATTTGATAGATGTCATATCTCATATATAAGAGCCTGATCATTAATTATTTAAAATAGGTTTTTTGGAATATATTCTAAGGGTTCATTATATTGGATTCCTGCAATTCTTGTTATCACAAAATTTATTTCAGATTATTTTTCATGTATTTTCTGTTGTAATTTATAATCTTTTCTTAATATTTTTAATTTGTTTTGTCCATTCATCCTAGATCTTTTAATATTTGATTTATACTGAATAATAAATTAGGTGTTTTGTTATCATTACCTTTTATAATTTTAACTTTGATTTGATATCCTTTGTTATAAAAATATGATTTAAGTTTAACCGATTTTTTATGTTGGATTTTTCTTTCATTATAATTTTATATGTATTTAATATGACTTTATAGTCTATTTTTATTTTAAATGGTCTGCTTGTAAGAAATATTTTCATTAATTCTAGTATCTTTATAAGAGCTTTTACCTCATATTCGACTGATGTTAGGACTTTATTAAAAAATTGTTTGAATTATATTTATATATTTGCTCAATAATTTTGGAGATGATATTCAGATAGTTTTATTTTAATGACATCTTTCCATCCTTCTTCACATTCCTCAGTTTCTAATATTCTATAATCTTTGTTTGGGGTAATCTTAATAGTGATATATTTTTAAATAATTATTTTGTTATATGGATAAGCTTTATATCTTGGTTATTCTATTTTTGTTTTCCAGTTGAAGAATTTGTTAAGTATAATGGTCTTAAAATTTTTCCTAAATTAGTAATAAAGAGTCTAGCTTGATTTACTAATCCTAAGAATGATCTTATTTGGGTAATGTTGATTATTTTATTTTAAAATTCTAATATTTTTGTGGCAAATAGGAGAATGTAATTTTATTGTACCTTCTCCTAATTCCATTCTCAAATATTTTATATATGTTTTTCTTATTTTTATTTTCTGTTTAGAAATAACTATCACATCTGAAATATAATTTGTAAATGACTAATTTGTTCTTTGAGTGTTTTGTTATAAACTAATGTATCATCTATATATACTATAATGGAATTTTTATGTTTTAAAAATTTTCCATCAATTCTTTTTTGAAAAATATTAAAGGCATTTTTTAGACAAAAATTTGTTACTAACCATTCATAATGTCATTCAATTGTGGTGAATGTTGTCATTCTATAGATTTTTTTTGCATTTTTATATGGTAAAATCCTGATTTACAATCAAATTTACAGAATATTTTACAGTCTTGTATATAATTAAGGAAATAGTCTCTATTTGAAAATATATAAGCATTTTCATATGTATTGTTATTTAATCTATTTTAGTTTTTTCCCTGATTTGTTTAGCATGTTTATTAACTATGAAAGAAGCATTAGAGTGTTTAAATCTCGATTTTCTTATCAAATTATATTTTATAAGTTTTTTCATATGCGTTTTAAATTCTTCGCTATGATGTATATTTTTCCTATTCTGTATCTATTCTATGTTTCAGGTTAATTATTTATAATTTGCATAATGGTCTATCTACCTCTCAATATTTTAATGGGTTTTAATTACTTATGATAATTATTTTTTTCTAATTTATCTTGTTAGATATCCCTATTATTTTCTAAACTATAATATATTGATTCTCTTGTTATTGTATTTTCGGGCATATTTCTAGTTGGTATTGGCACTCTATAGAAGTTTCTAAAAGTTATGATGAAGGTAATTCATATTGGTTTCTTGTATAAGAACATTATTGGATTTGTGATATTTTATTGTGTGATTATTATACTATAAAGAAAATTTCTTGTTTAACTATGCAATGGATATTATTACCTCTATATATATCTACGATTATATTTTCAGAATATAATAAATATGAGTAACAAAATTTCTATAAAGGGTAAAAAAAAAGGTAAAAATTAAAAAAAAAAAAAAAGGATAAAAAATCGTAAAGAATTAAGAAGGGGCATATATTGGGCATACTTATTATTACATTATCATATCTATTATTTCGAGAAGGTATTTGTTGAGGTAATCCCATGTCGGCATTGCCACATCAATGCCATTTCAACTTTGATTAGTTTTTATGATAACAAATACAAGATACTAATGTGTGTTTTGAATTGTATACGTTTTAGATCAAGCTAAAGTGCAATGACACAAAACCAACTTAAACGGATATGTCTAAGTCCAAGTGAAGAATGGAGTCAAGATGAACATAAAGATTAAATTAAATCGAACATAACACACAAGAAGACTCAAGAGCAAGGATGAAGATCATATCAAGCTCAAGATGAAAACTTAGTACACCCCTAGGACACACTCATGCACATTCACACTTGTAATTGCATCTAAATAATGAAATCATGTGCATTAAAATGACCTAGGATATGTTGGGAGTTTATGTGTGGACTTAAGGTTGACTAGGATGACTAGAAACCCATTTAAATCCACATCTTATTCTAGACAACACATCGCCTAAATGAGAAAGCGCATCATCTGATACTAGTGCATTGTTTGAACTCAAATGGTGCACCTTAAGAAAAATAATGCATCACCAAGAGGCAGGGCCGGATCTAGGATGCAATAGTGGGGGGGTGAAAAATGAAAGCCAGATAACCTTCCCGTTGAAGAAACACTAATGTTTTTTTGCCACACATATTGTATGGGCCCTTATAAGACCCATTTGGAGTCCCACCTCTAAATTATTTTATTAAATTAAATAATAGACCCACATATAATTTGTGGGGTCCACACATATTTGAAAAAGATGATAAATTATAATGATATTTTTTCCCGACAAAATATAGGTAAAATTAAAGCAAACAAAAAATTTCTTTGGTAGGAGATGTAAACCAACTTTGTAAAATTAAAGCAAACCAAAATTTTCTTTAGTAGGAGATGTAAACCCAATTTTTTTTTAGGTAAGAGATGCAAATCAATGGTAGTTAGTTACCTACTAATTATAAACATTTTATTCACAATACAAAATCAAATAACAAAAATTGCAGAAGAAATAAAGAACAATTAATATAAAATCAAATAAAGAGAATAACAAAAAAAAAAAAAAAAAAAAAAGAGAAAAAGAGAAACGATAAAGAAATTTAGAAAGAGAAAGAGATCTAATGGTAGAGTAGATTTTTTTCCAAATTTTCTTAACCCACGCTTATATTAAGGGAAGATAATAAATAAAAATAAAAGAGGAGAAAGGAGATAGGAGAATAAATAGGGATTGAAGAGTTAATTTCTAATTAGAAATAACATTTTGATTTTTGAATACTTAATAAGATTTTTTTCTTTCAAAAATTTCCTTTAACCCACGTTTATAGAAACAAAAGATAATAAATAGGAAGAAAAGATGAAAGAGAAGAGATGGGAGAATAAATAGGGATTGATGAATTATTTTTTTATTAGAAATGACATTTATACCCATCATTTTACCTTTAAAAATTGTTCTCAACATTGGGGGGGCAAATAGTGACATTTCACATGTGGGAAGAGAAAAAACTGAAAAAATTAAAGGAATTAAGGGAATATGCATAAAATTTTTAAAAATCCGGAGGGCCATGGCCCCCCTCAGCCCCTTCATAGGTCCGCCCCTAACAAGAGGTCAAAAGGACTGATTTGTTTGGGCAGATGGTGCACCATCTCTTGAGGCACATCGCCTAAATAAAAAAGTGTACCATTTGAATCACTTAAACCCCAATGGCTATATTAGCCCAGACGATACACCTTCTCATGAGACAACTCATCGCCTTAATCAAAATATGACTGTTAAAATCTATCCATTTGAGGATGGGCCAAGGACTTAAAGACCATCTATATAAGCCCAAATAACTCCCATTTGAGAGTTTTGAGCTTGCACATTGAATGCACATTGAACACACACACTATACATACTCTCAAACTCTCAAATTACAAGAAATCAATTGTGTTATTGCCTCTCACTCTCACTCATCCCTTGAGGTACAATCCAAAGAAGATATATACAAAAAAGAAGCTCATTGGAGCAAGGCTTTGGTGATAGAAGACTATTGGAAGGTCATTGGTGTTATAAATTATTTATTTTGTGTATTCACTTAATTTGCATCATTCTCATATAAGGGATAAAATATCACACCTCTTGTTATGTAATCTTTAGTCATACTATTGTAAATTTTTATTTTTAATTCTAAGTCTAGATAGATTAGAATTAGTTTATGGTGCTCTTGCCCGTGAACAAAGATTATAGAATGGTGCTTTTACCCCTAGCAAAGTTTGCAAGCATTTGATTCTCTACTCACCGTATTGAAAAAGAAATTCTAATGAAAATCTCTCTTGAGGTCAAGGGAGGAGTGGATAAAAACTTGTAAAATTGAGTCACTATAAAATTCTTGTGTTGCGGCTTGTGGTGTTTGCAAATTTACCTTAATTTATTTTATTTACATTTAAATTTACCTACTTAATTTGTATGCGCAATTAATTGAAAAAATTAAGCTAAGTCACTAGTTGCACCTATTCGCCTCTCTTAGGTTGCATTAATAGTATTGAACTTTACCACTTTCCTTAGATTTGTTTTATTTTAATTTTCTATCTGTTTGTTAATTAGAAATGAGAATTAATTTATAATTATAATTATATAAAAAATAAAATCTTTAAATTATTATTTTTAAAATATTTTAGTAAGGGGAGTTTTACTAAAGAAAAGAAGGTGTATACGTAGTAATATTATTACAAAGGGATAATTACTGTTGCCCCCTGTAGTTTGATTTTATTACTAATAAAACCCTGTTCTTTACGAAATTATTGTTGCCCCATTCCTTATAACGGTGTTAAGTTGCCGTTAAGTTTGAATATGTAATGTCAAATTTGCCCTTCATTAAAATTAAGAAATCAAAAGACGATGGTACCCCATTTATAAAACCAGATTAAATGTCAATTTTACCTTAAACTTCATTTATTTTGAATTAATGAAATGGGCAAAATCCAAATCCGATTTGGGCCTGTTTGGTTACATGAATCCAGAGATTTCAAATCTCCGGATTCATGAATCTGAGAATTATACCCGTTTGGTTGTATAAATCTCTAGATTCATGAATTCTATAGATTCACCTTTTTACACTAAAAACGTGAATCTGTAGATTTATGGGTAAGGGGTGAAATCCAAAGATTTCAAAAAAGCTATACATTTGCACATTCACAAAAATCACGTCGATCAAATAGTTTTTTAAGATGAATCCACAGATTTCATTCCACAACCAAACACTTAATTTTATAAATTATGACTCCATAGATTTGAAATCTCTAGATATTTGAAATCTCCAGACTCATGTAACCAAACAGGCCCAAACCTCATTTATTTTGAATTAAAGAAATGAACAAAATCCAAATCCAATTTAGTTTCCCACCATCACTAAACTTCATTTATTTTGAAATTTTTTTAGGTGATATTCAGTTTCCAATTTGAGTTGAATTCGATTTTCCTTCCTCTTCGATTTCTATTTGAATTTTATGCAATCATTCTTTCTTTATTTGGTGGATTATTTATTTATTTATTTTTCTTTTTGAAAATAAAACGGGTTATAGTTATTTTTTTTGTCCACAGTTAATTAAGGGTACTACTGTAACTTGACAAAAGGGTAAATAAGTAAAGAGATTAGTAAAAGGGTATTTTGGGGTTTTTGAGAAAATATAAAAATGCCACATCATCAGTTAACTGACGGAACTTAACGGTAGGGGGGCAATAGTAATTATAGACAAAGTTGAAGGTTGGATTAGTAATTTTGAAAAGTACAGGGGATACAGTAGTAATAAAATCAAAGTACAGGGGGCCAATAGTAATTATCCCTAAAGTAATAATCGTGTAGACACCAACCTATCACACATATTAGTGCTAAGGCCTTCCAAGCAAGAAGTCCACAATAAAAGTTTTATATATATATATATATATATATATATATATATATACTAGTAAAGTAAGACACGTGCATTTGCACGTGGCCATATGATAGAGAAAAGATATCGAGTCAAAACATAAAGAAAATTTAATATAAAATTTTTATATTAAAAAAGAAGACAATTAAAATAAACAATCAAGTTTTGGGGTGAGGAATAATCAGTGAAACTTTTGAGAGGGAGAGTAAATACATGGAAAATAAGTACAGGAAATAGTATTTAAAAACTTAAAAACAAAAAGAGATAAAGAAGATTATTATTAAAGCAAATATATTTGAATTTTGCACATAAATAGAAATCCATTTTTTTTTTTTTTAGTGTTATGATTTTTCTTCCCCTAAACTATGTTATGCATTGAATGCCAATTGTTTTATTTATTTAGAATACCTTTAGCATCAAGGTTTTATACACAAATATTCATTTCCTGTAATTTTTAATTTAGTTGTTTTTTTATTTATGTCCTTATCAACTTTTATTCTTTTATTTTTGGGTCGTTATCAACCAATTATAGTGATTGGGGGCCCATAGGTTCTCTCGGGAGAGAAGGGAAAGATTTCTAGCAATGTTATCTTAAAATTTATTAATAAATCCTAAATCATTTAAGACTCTTAAACCAAAGTAAAGAACATGTGGTTTCTTAACATAAGTTGAAAACACTTTGATCTCTAATATCAAGCTAGGAACATAATAATGGATTTGGCATAACCATATAAAAGAATAAACTCGGTGTCAAAGGCTTCCACAGAGGGAAAGTCTAAGGGAGTAAATTTCATATAGCCTTAACTCATCAATTTTCCTATTTTAATACCTTGACCTTGGGCTATAGCATTGACCCACCAACCATTGCACCAAGGCCCGCCCCAGCATAACACATACTGCAGAAAAAAGAAAATTTTATCTCATGCATCTTTCTTTCTTTCTTCTTTTTTTCTCTTTTGGGTGGGGGGTGCAGGGGGATGTTAATGAGTCATGGTAGTGATTATTTTGCACCAGACGTCCAGTATTATAATGCATTGAATGGATGGAACTACATGCAGTCAACCTTTCACAGCATAAGAATGCATCTCACAAACCTCAATCATCTTGCTATAAAGTCATTTGATATCAGCTACCCAAGAAGTTTTCTTTAATGCCCACCTCAAGGACTAAGGCTTTTGTTGAGTGGAGAATCTGGAGATGAGAAAATCTTAATGGATCAAAATTAAAATTCCATCATGCACTTGTCGTACTTATGTTATTAGTAGAGCAAACCACAATAGAAGTCATATTTATGGTTTAAACAAAGCCAACTACAACAAGAAGAGAGGGACGAGGGGAATCAATAGGGGGCACATGAGTCCTTAAAAAAAAAAAAGAGTTCTAGAAAATACCTTACCAATTTCAATCACTATAGTAGTTATCATACACCGTGGGAGTGGAACACGGTTAAAAAATCATACCTTTCATAATCTCGGGTTCGGTGATGATCATCATCATCTTCTCTATCTCGACCGCGCTCTCTTCTGTCACTCCGCTCCCTATAGTGGTCTCGACGATCACGGTCTCTATCATGATCATCCTCCCTGTCTCTGTCCCTGTCCTTATCCCTCCCTTTTTCTCTTTCCTTATCCCTACTCCGTGAAGACTCTCTCTCGTAATCACGTGAGCTGTGCTGCAATGAACCAATGCATTTATGTTGTTACATCGAGAAGGGTAAAACAAATAGCAAACTGAAAAATATTCTAGAATGGGAAATTTTAATTAAAAAGTATAATCCAACAATTAAAATATATGGTTTGACCTCCAATTCAGAATTGACAAATTATGAAAGGAAAAGAAAGAGGTGGGAGAGCGGGACTTAAATGCTAGAAGATATAAACTGTGCTTTCCTAGGGGGCTCGATTGATATAAACTGTCCTCTGAAGCACTTGATTCCTATCCAAGTTCCCGAACAATTTCCATTGTCACTATCATTCCAACTCTGCAAGATCCGATTAGTATCAATAAGATCACGGTATTCATCTTGAATGACTTGAATCCCATCCAACTCTTCACATGAGATAGATTGGAAGATTGATGTACAATAGAACAACCAATGAGAGGCATGATAGACTCCTCTTCTTCTTCTGATTTTCTTTTTTACCAACAATTCCACAATAGACAATCATTCCTAACCGCCGTTTTGCTGAAACACAGCATGAAGCAGTCAAAATCCAACAAGAATAGATGTAGAAAATTATAGAAGAGGAATAGAGTTTAAGGGAGAATAGGTAACCAGAGCGATTTAAATTGAATTTGAATTTTGATTCGAGAGAAAGAGAGGGTGGAGTACCTTTTGCTTAAACACAACATGGTCAGAGAGTACCGAACCATGAGATTTTGAAGTTTGACTTTGTCATTTCAAGTTTTCCAATTTTCATTCATCCACATATAATACCTGAGGGGAATTCAGAAATATATAGGAAGAGATCAAATTGATTGCATATCTTGAAAACACTTGACAGCCCGCTTTATTTTCTTAGCACATCCTTCGCAATGCATGTCGACCTTCAAAACCGCCATTATCATCCTCCTCAAAAAGAAAGGTATAATCAAGGGTCTTAAGCAAATGACACCTACCAAGTGATGAAGGTATTGAACCTAATAGTTTGTTGTTGAAGAGAAACACCCCACTAAGATCATGAAGGAATCCGATGGAAAAAGGAATTGTTCCACCAATGCTGTTATCATGGAGGCTTAATTTTCTAAGTGCTCTGAATAGACCAATCTCCTCAGAGATTCCTCAGAGATTCGTGCACCCAATCCTTTCCTGGGGCTCGATTGATATAAACTGTCCTCTAAAGCACTTGATTCCTATTACTTGAGGAGAATTCAAAAATATACATGAGAGATCAAATTGATTGCATACCTTAAAAACACTTGACAACCCGCTTTATTTTCTTGGCACAGCCTTTCGCAATGCATGTCGACCTTCAAAACCGTCATTCTTGGCACATCCTTCGCAATGCATGTCGACCTTCAAAACCGCCATTATCGATCCATTTTCCTTCTCCCCCATCATCCTTTTTCTCACCATCGTTCGGGCTTCTGATTATCTTTCTGCAATGAGAGAACAAATACATAGATTCAGAGAGATCAAGAGGGATTCATAGAGAGATTCAGAGAGAGTTAGAGAGGGAGAGGGATATAGAGAGCGACAGACTTTGAGAGAGATTGAAAGAGGTCGAGAGAGAAATTGAGAGATAAATTATGTGAGAGTTAAAATTAATGATAAATTAATAATAATTCATGACTAAAATGTCCAAATTATCCTTGCAAAAATAACTTAAGAGATAACAAATAGTACAACATTATTGGTATTTGGAAAAATAATAAGGACAGAAAAAGATTTGCAAAAAAGATAGAGTACATGCTTTTATAATAGTAATATGATATATATATATATATATATATATACACACACACATATACCAGTAAAAATTTGCATGTCATTTGGTTGGTGTGTATTATATGCTAAACAACTATAATAATAAACATAAATAATTTTGGTTGAAATAGTACATTTAAATAAAAATTGACACTAAAAGGAAATGCTTCACATGTATCGTGTCTAATCATAGGGTATTGCTTAATTTTGTTTGTAATTTATATTTTAATTATCGGGTCTAACAGTAGAAAATTTTTTAAATCAAGATTTTAAATGGCTTTCATATTATTTTCTTAAGAATACATGTAACATATTAGTTTTAAGATTCAAATTGATATTTGAGTTTTGGATAAATTTCTGAAAGCAGTAGAACAATCTAGTTCCCTAGGAGTGTTTCAATAGTGCAGGCTCATTTAGCTTGAGAGTTTCCAAGTATTGACTTTGTTCAAAACTAAAAATTAGCAATTATCAAAATGGCAGTAAATTTATTGCCAAATATAAGGGTCAATGTTGGGCCTATTTCAACCCTGAATTTTTCAACTCCTGGATTACAATCAAGTAATGTACACTTTGGAAGCTGGACCATGGACTGTGGCAATATAGTCGAAACAAACCCATACCATTGAACTAAGCCTATGGCTAGTGGACCAGACATTCACAATCTATAAAATTTGATATACATCTTAAGCTTTAGTAAATCATTCAATAAGATCCAATCAGAATCCACATGCTAGATAGTTAGAATTGATATCACAACTAGTTCGTTAAAATTTTGCAAGTACAAGATTTTAACCATAGTCTGAAAGAACTCTAATCTCTCAAATATTTTATCCTACAATAAGGTAGCACAAAATTTTTTCATTCAATGGGGCAAGTCTTCTTATGATGAGGAATCTTCAAGGTTGATTCATCACAACAAAATGCTGCAGTACGTGCATGAAGAACTTAGAACGACAATTGTTTAAAGGGATAATTACTATTGGCCCCATGTACTTTGATTTTATTACTACTGTATCCTCTGTACTTTTCAGAATTACTAATCCAACCTTCAACTTTGTCTATAATTACTATTGCCCCCCTACCGTTAAGTTTCGTTAGTTAACTGATGATGTGGCATCTTTATATTTTTCAAAAACCCAAAATACCCTTATATTTATCTCTTTACTTATTTATCCTTTTGTCAAGTTACAATAGTATCAAAAAAAAAAAAAAAAAAAAAAAAAAAGAAGAAGAAGAAGGAGGAGGAGGAGGAGGAGAAGAAGAAGAAGAAGAAGAAAGAATGAATGATTGAATAATACTCAAATAGAAACAGAAGAGGAAGGAAATCGAATTCAACTCAAATTGGAAACTGAATATCACCTAAAAACTTTTCAAAATAAATGAAGTTTAGTGTGGGTGGGAAACCAAATCGGATTTGGATCTTGTTCATTTCTTTAATTCAAAAATAAATGAAGTTTAGTGAAGGTGGGAAACCAAATCGGATTTTGAATTTTGCTCATTTCTTTAATTCAAAATAGATGAAGTTTTGTGAAGGTGGGAAACCAAATCGGATTTGAATTTTGCCCATTTCATTAATTCAAAATATATGAAGTTTAGGGTAAAATTGACATTTAATCTGGTTTTATAAATGGGGTAGTATCGTTTTTTGATTTCTTAATTTTAATGAAGGGCAAATTAGACATTACATATTCAAACTTAACGGCAACTTAACACCGTTAGAAGGAAGGGGAGCAACAGTAATTTCGTAAAGAACAGGGTTTTATTAATAATAAAATCAAACTAAAGGGGGACAACAGTAATTATCCCTTGTTTAAATTATATTTGGCGCAATATTGTCAAATGACACCTAGAATCGATCATAGCATGTAAAGGTACATATTTTCATTGATAACACTCACATTGCTATGATAGCAACAAAAGAAACGAAGTTATCGCCCAATCACCCTCCCATATTTGCTCCATTTGGAATTCTACAAAAACAAAAATCCATTAGGAATACCAAGTTTGATAAAAATGTAAATAAGAAAGTAAATTATTACAATAAGGCTTAGGATCACCAAAAACCATACATTTTGTGTATGCTAGAATTCACACATTGAACACCTTGAGGTAACCCCAAACATGGGTCCCCTCCATTAGGAATTCATTCAGAAAGAATAGGGTACGCTGCTGAGGCATATAAGTTATTGGTGGCATAAAATTATCATATTAAAGAAAAAAATGCTCATGCTTTTTTTGGTAACCAATAGAGCTTACACTTGTTTACCCAGAAATAGTAATAATAATTGCCAAACGTGGTATGTTAAAGCGGTTAAAGACCCAACTTCCCTAGGGGAGGTCTTGGGTTTGCACCCACTCGGCGGCATTAATATATAAAAGCTCCCTTGAGGATGTAAATCGTGATGCGCGCAAGCTGGCCCGGATGAACCTCATATCCAAAAAAAAAAAAAAAAAAAAAAAAAAAAAAAAAAAAAAAAGAAAGAAAGAAATAGTAATAATAATAATAAAAGCACTTTAGGTACTTTCAAACTAAGAAAATAATGATAATTCTTTGAGATCTACAGTTGAACGCAATAGCATTCGCATATTGTACTACGGAATTCTGGGTCTTTGAATATTGTGCACTATTTGCATGTCTCCTGCTTCACTAAAGCTTTAGGGCTTCTCCTTATGCTGTCCTCTTCTGCTTTGGACCAGACATCAACAGTACCTACAATATTAGAAGAAATAGTCTGACCAAAACCAAGTTTAAGTACAGAGAGTAAAACGAAATTCAAATTACAGGAAACTAACAGATGAATTATCTTATAAATCCAAGAAACAAATTGAGCTTTTTGACAGACAGGTTCTAAGACAAGAAAAGTAAAAAAAACAAAAAAGAAAGTAAGAAAAAGACGTTAATAAGCATAGATGTGAATGTTAAGAAACAGCTTAAATCTAATATTGCTATTCGACCTTCGAGCTCTGTGTGAAACAACAAATTGCAACACACATTTAGAATATTAAAACGTTAATCACTCCAATTCTAAGGGATATATATTTGTGAGTGCATCAAGTGTTTGGAATTTTCATTTAAAAAAAAAAAAAAAAGTGTTAGGAATTTACGAAAAATAGATTGAAGTGCACAAATTAAGAAGCGAACATGGGGAAAAAACTTCAAGGGAATGGGAAACCTGAATCTAGATACGCATCCTTCTAAGTAGAAGAGACTGGTCTTGCTATCTTAGAGCAAGATTTCAAAGTCTCAGAAGTTATGAGATGCTAAACAAAGACACTTTTTTAGCCTAAATTGCAACTAACATATTACAAGTGCAATGCCCCAAATTTCTTTTTAGAAATTTTCAGGAAAGGTTAATATTGTTACCTAGCAAATTATAATAGATAAATATCACTTACCTCCCCTCTTAGCTAGACAAAAAGCACTTACACCCCCTCTTAGTTGGATAATATCACTTATCGCTCCTCTTACCTAGCAAATATATCAAACACCTCCCCTCTGTTAACTTTCTCGGTTAAATTTAACTTTTACCGTTAAATATTTTTCTAAAACCCCAAACTACCCTTGGCTAAAAATATTTTTTATTTTAAATCCTAAATTACCATAATCACCCCAACAGTTAAACTACTAAATTACCTTCAATTAAAATAATTATTAAAAACCAAAACAATATAATTAAAACCTAAATTATCTTTAATTATTTAAAGCCCAACATACCTCAAAAATTATCAAACAATTAAAAAAAACAAGTACTACAATCAAATAAAATTAAAAAAGGAATTAAAAAGAGAGAGAGGTTATGTTGATAAAATTAAACCCGTAGTACTATTTTGGGTTTTTTTAATTGTTTGATAAAATTAAAAAAAAAAAAAGGGTATGTTGGGCTTTTATAATTAAAAGATAATTGGGTTTTAATCATGGTGTATCGGTTTTTAACAATTAATTTTAATTGAGGTAATTTAGTATTTTAACTGCTAGGGTGATTACGGTAATTTAAGATTTAAAATAAAAAATATTTTTAACCAATGGTAGTTTGGGATTTTAGAAAAATATTTAACGGTAAAAATTAAATTTAACTAAAAAAGTTAACAGAAGGGAGGTGTTTGATATATTTGCTAGGTAAGAGGGGAGGTAAGTAATATTATCCAACTAAGAGGGGGTGTAAGTGCTATTCGTCTAGCTAAGAGGGGAGGTAAGTGATATTATTTACCCAAAAAATTATGTTTCTTTATTAGGGTGTAAATTTTGATTTTAATCTTTTCGAAATTTCAAATATATGCGGATATTCTCTTTCTTGATTTAGTTTTATAATTATAAATTTAAATGATAAAATAAAAAGATAAAGGATACCAAGAATAGATGGAGTTTTTATGTACCATAAAAAGAAAAAGAGAGAAATTTTATTTATCAAAATAATAAAAATATATAAAGATTCTTTAAAGAGAGTGACACCAAGAGGGGGAAAAATATAATTAGCAAGTGAAAGGATTTTTGTTGGCGCTTGCGCAGATATCGTCTGCACAGGCACAATATGTTGACACCTGTCAGGGTGTAATCTAATGGTTCCCAATGCATTGCATTTAATCGTTAGGTTTGAAAGCCCCTTAGAATTTACAATTACACACCCTTAGTTTAATGCAAATTTACAAAACAAGGCAAACTTTGGGATGATTCCAAAATCGATTCAGATTGAGCAATACCCTAGCCCGATCAACACAGAGATCTACAAGCTTAGTCTTATCATTGCAAATCTGCAACTCCTAGATCTAGCAATGGAACTACAGATCGAATCCTTTGCAAGCTAGACAAAATTTTCACCAAGAAGGATTTTTCTTGTAGTCCGAAAGGATAAACCAGTTGAGTGGTGGAAGGAGAAGAGGGATTGACTCGATAACCAGAAAAGAGGTGATGCATCTTAAGTTTAGAAAAATCAGAACCTTCCCAAGTCTGAGACTAAAACTTCAATTATGTTCCGTTCTGTTCCGCAATGTTATTATAGTTTGGGGAAAGAAAAAAAAAAAACTCCAAAATCCATCTTCGTTTCCAAATCCATTCCTCGTTTTTAGTTGAACCCGAGTTGCAAAGAAATGCCAAAAAACCTAAACCCAAGGGGTTTAAACCCTAGAAAAATTAGACTTGAGTTCAAACCATTTCGCTGGTATTCTAACGAGTAAAATTACAATACTTCTTAGACTTCTTTCACAATCGATTTTCAGGTAAAATACCAGTGGGTATCATAAAATCAAAGAGCTTACAGTTGTTCACTTGTTCCTCACAATCTGTTTGAGTCTGATTCCTCTAAATCGTCTTCACTTTTTTAGCAAACCGCACCGTTGCAATTCCATTGCAACTCAAACGATGGGCTTAGCTAAAAAACTCAGACGAGGGTTTTGGGTCTAACACAGTAAATTTGATACTTTTGGGGTTCGTTTCTATAAATTTTAAAAGAAAATTCACTGAATCGATGCAATTATTGTGTTGTCCTTTTAGTCCACCGTTAGATTAATTATACACCATGCGTCGAAAAGTTGTGCTCAACAGGGATATCGTCCACACAAAGCGAACAAAAATCCCAAGTGAAATAGCACTTCCTAAAAGAAAAAGTGAAATATTATTTATTGTAAAAACAAATGTATAAAAACTTTGAAATAAAATATATTAGAAGATCATTTAAAAATAAAAATAAAAATAAAGTGTAAAGGTTAATTAGTTTTCTAATTTATAGGATTCTTTTAAAGAAATAATATATTTTTTTCGGTAATTCCAAGAAACGAATAATTTTTTACAAAAAAAAAAAAAAAAAAAAAAAGAATTTGAAATAATAAGGTAGTATAAATTTAGGAAAAGATATAATTTTGTTAGCTAACCAATAGTGGTTGCGTTTTGAAAAAAAAAATGTTTCTTTATTAGGGTGTGAATTTTGATTTCTAATATCTTTAAAATCTATGAGAATATTCTTTTTCTTGACTTGGTTTTATAAATATTTATTTAAATAAATAAAAAATAATAAAAGATAAAGGATACAAGAATTCAATAGAGCAAAAAAGAAAATACTAAACAGACTAATATAAAGATATAATAGTCACCAAAAAAAATTTGAAATTTGAAATTGTGGAATGCATAAAATTTGAAGAAAACTTTCTTTATTAAAAATTAATTTTTTTCATAGAATATTAAAGATGAATCAATTTGATATAAAAGGAAGGTGAACTTTTGGTATGAAATTTTTTTTTGGGTACTGGTGCTTTTTTAATACTGGAAATTAAACGTCGACGGATGGATGTGAACCCAAGACCTCCCCCATGGGAGTCTGGGCTTTTAACCGCTCTACTAACCCACCATTGACTCATTAGATACTTTTATTAGTGGTCCATATGAAAGGTTGTTTAAGATTGAAAACAAAAATGTGACTCAAAAAAAAAATATATATATATATATATATATTTATTTATTTATGGTAGAAAAAAGAGGTTTATTTATCCAAGAAAAAACCACGAGGGATCTGGTGGTACACGAACTAGTCTTGGGAAAGGGCTGCCGATTTGGCCAACTCATTGGCGGCGAAATTTGCTTCACGATGTACATGTATGAATGAACAATCCATGAAGGCTGTCGCTAGCTTGAGAATATCATTGAGCACATCGGGATGGATTTTCCAACTTTGACGGGATGCTGGATGTGTAATTGCCTGCACTAGCGCTAGGTTGTCACTTTCCAAGAGGATATGGGGAATTTGGAAATCTAAGGCAAGATTGAGTCCACGCCTAATGGCTAGTGCTTCTGTAGTAAGAGAATCTTGACAGTCCGTTCCTTGCCCAAAAGCAAACACCATCTTGTGATTAGAGTCACGTGCTATACCACCAATCCCAGAACGTTTTGGATAAAAAAAAGGAGGATCTGTCTACATTAAGTTTGATGTGATCTGGTTGCGGAGGTTCCCACTTAATGTACATGGGTGTCCTACTAGAGAGTGTTGTGGGGAGGGAAGAGTGAAGTCAGCTATCGCTTGTTGTAAGCTTTGCACAACATCTTGATGCCTAGGGGTTTGGGAAGAGTGTGTGACAAGATTGTAGTATCCCCAAAGAGCCCAAAGTGCGATTAGGGTGTGTAGATGTTGTTGTCTATGAGGGGATAATGAGGTAGAAAGGTTGACATACGCTTGGAGTCGGGGGCAAAAGGGTTGTGAGAGGTCCCACGGTTGGAGGTGAAGGGTTTGCTAGAGGTGAAGGGTAAAAGGCCATCTCGTAAAGAGGTGATGCGCCGAGAAAGAAGGGTGACCATAGGAAAGACATTGGGTTGGAACATGACATCCTCTGGCTATCAAAAGATATGTTGTGGGTAATTTTTCGTGTATAGCTTTCCATAAGAAAAAGAGGATCCGACGTGGGAGGGGGAGATGTCAAAGCTTAAGCCAGTTAAAGGTGGGGAGTAGGGGCGGGGAGGTGTAATGTGAAATTGCCAACTTGTAAGCTGAGCTGATAGTAAGCCTTCCTGCTGACAGTAAGCTTTCATATGATTCTATCCACTGTTGGGGATAAAGGAAGAGGTATGCTAAGTACTTTTGCTGCGATTTCAGCAGGCAACCAAGCTAGGACTTTGTCTCGATTCCAAGAACTTGTCTCTGAGATCATGAAGTCTGAAACTTTGAGGGGAAGGTAAGCTGCTGGATAACAACCTTAATCCTGGGGGTGGTCTGGAACCCAAATGAGGTTCCAAGGGCTCGCTTGTTGACCATCTCCAAGTTGGAGAAAAAGACCTTGTCGTAGAAGGTCCCTTGCTTTAATTAATAACTTCTATCCCCACAAAGCCATTGCTGGTGAGGGCGCATCAAGAAAGGAACAATGTTTGAAATACTTTTGCTTGATCAATCTTCCCCAAAGGGACTCCGTGGGATTTAGTAATTTCCATGCCTTCTGAGATAGAAGAGCGAGGTTAAAGTCAGCAGTTCTTTTGAGATTGAGGCCACCTTCTCTAGTAGGGCGACAAATCAATTCCCAGGAAATGGTGCGAATATACTTATGAGTTCCATTTGACCAGAAGAATTCTCTTGCAAGCTTGTCGAGAGTAAGAGTGATTGAGATTGGTAATTGAAAGCATGACATGAAATGTGTAGGCATGACTGCAAGGGTAGATTGAATGAGTACCTTTTTCCCGACATAGAAGAGGTATTTGGCCCGTCAATGTTGGAGTCTATTGTTTACCCTAGTGAGAAGGGATTCGCAATGCTTATTGTTTAGCTTACCAGACACAAGAGGAATCCCGAGATAAATGTCAAGCTCCGTTGAGGGAGTGATATGGAAATGAGATGCAAGGGTACGCTTCAGGCTCAATGAGGTGCTGGGACTATAATGTGCTTGGGTTTTTTGGATGTTTAGTTGTTGACCGGAATGTAAACAGTATTCCTCTATGAGCTGGTGAAAGGTTCTGGCTTCAGAGGAGGTAGCTTGATCAAATAGAATCAAATCATCCGCAAGATGGGTAAGGCGCTCCCCACCTCGAGCATGTTGTATTCCTGTGAGTTTTCTATGTTGAAGGGCCACTTCGAGATGAGAGGTATATATATTTTTCATTCTATAAATTTAAAAAATGACTAACAAAATAATGGATAGGATGCTCATAATTCATAGCAAATCAGCTTGGTCCAAAATTGATACTCATAGTTTAAGGCACTATTACAAATACATGTAAAAAGTGGGTTAGGGGCATATTTGATTAAACTTAACTATGAAATTTGACAAATGACTAATCTAGACCTTGTCCTTTCCATCTAACATTGAAATAGATATATCATATTGTTGAAAACATGGACTGAGGTTTCCTACTTAGAATATGATTATGTTTCCTCATAAATCTAGAGTTTTATTTATATATTTCATTTTCCTACTTAGTATAAGACTTAAGTATGTTGTAACTATAAATACTCTATTGGGGTCTTGTAAATAATATACTTTTAGAGGAGCAATCCCTCACATTACAACATGGTATTAGAGCAAGGTTTTGTTTTCATCCTACAGAGGTGCTGTAGAATTTTTTTTTGAAGTCGTTATTCACGTGTTTGTTTTCTTTTTGGGTATCCTGGAATTGTATATTGGGTGATTAAGTGCATGTCTAGGAAAATTTTGTCTAAGGAGTCTGGTATTTAAGCGGACTGATTGTGTCCCCAGCAGTCTTTCCTGGAAATTTCCTGGTGTACTTTGATTTAACAATATACCAATTGGAGGTAACCTGAGGAGATACTTTTCACGTGAATTAGTGGGTGTAATTTTGAGAATATTTCAGGGATTTTTTTTGCAATTTGCAACAATTTTAGGGGACTTAAATTTTGAAAAATTTCAAGGACTTTTTAATTTCTCCTTGCAATTATGGCTGATCCCATATCTCATTTATGTGGTACATCTAAAGAGTCTCCCATGTCTTCCATGCATAAGGATCGTGAGTTTTCTCCGCTTCAGATAACCATTGTGAAACTTAATGGGACAAATTATCTTAGATGGCCTCGTTCAGTTTCCCTAGCTGTTGGTGCTTGTGGTCTTATTGGCCATCTTGATGGAACTTCCACACCTAGTTTGCAACTTTCCAAGTGGTATACAGATGAATGCTTGGTCATGGGTTTTATCATCAACTTCATTGAATCTAGCATAGCAGAGAGTTATCTCCTCCTTCCTGATGCGGCAACTATTTGGAAAATTGCTAAAGATACATACTCTAGAGTTGGCAATGATGCACAGTGCTTTGAAATTAGGCGGAAAATCAATCAGTTACAGCAGAAGGACCTTCCTCTTTCTCAGTACTATAACACTATTCGAGGATATTACCAGACTTTAGATTTCTATGGGAAGTTTACACCGAAGAATGCTGAAGATGCTATCGCCTATCAACAATGGGAAGATAAACAAAGAGTTTATGATTTTTTGGTACGTTTGAATATAGAATTTGATCAAATTCGCGCACAGATTCTTTCGAGAGAGACTTTCCTTCTCTGGCTCAAGCCTATGCTATGGTAGATACCGAGGACAGTTGAATGACAGCTATGGTACACACTCAAACATCTGATAGATCTGCATTGGTGGCTGGTTATGGCAATAATAAATCTAGTTCTGGTAATTTTCGCCCTCTAGTAAAGTGCGAGTATTGTGGGAAAGAGCGTCATACAAAGGACAAGTGTTGGAAGTTGCATGGACGTTCAACAAATTCCCGTGGAGGGGGTAGAAATGGAATCAAGGGCAGCAATCAAATATCTGCAAATCAAGCCAGTTCTGACACCCTGAGTACTCCAACACCTCTTTCCTTAAATGAGCTCCAACACCTTTACCAATTGATCTCTAGACTTAACTCATCTTCCCCATTATAGACTTCCAGTACGAGTATAGCTTCAGTCATTGATCCCTTTGTTGATCCACAAATCCCCCAGGTATTTTTGGTTATCACAATGTCAATTTGACTTGTCCCTCTTAGGTAATCGACTCTGGGGTGACCGACCATATGACAGGCTCATCTACTTTGTTTCATACTTATTCATCTATCCCAATTGCTCAGGATGTTTGAACGGCTGATGGGTCTCTCTCCCCTATCTCTGGGAAAGGATCTATTATCTGTTCGCCTTCTCTTACCTTATCTAATGTCATGCATGTTCCTAAGTTTTCGGCTAATCTTTTATCTACTAGTAGCCTTACTCGTGATATGAACTGCAAAATAACTTTCTTTCCTTCTCATTGTGTGTTTCAGGACCTGGAAACAGGGCTTACGATTGGCAGTGGTAGACAGAAAGGGGGGCTCTACTTAATGGATGGGTCCCCATCAGCTCTTTCTACGGTCTCTAGTTCCACCTCCCCTGCACTTTTTACCTTATTACAGTGGCATAGTCGTCTTGGCCACGTTCCTTTATCTATTTTGTCCAAATTATTTCTGATCTGATTAAAAGGTACAATTTAAATGATTTTTATTGTGAGACATGTATTTTGGCCAAACAGACTAGACATGTTTACCCTATTTCAGATAATCGTAGTAAGATTTCTTTTTCAGTCATTCACTCTGATGTGTGGGGTCCTTCTCAGACCGTGTCTGTATCTGATCATAGATAGTTTGTTACTTTTATCGACTGTTGTATTAGGACCACATGGGTTTACTTACTTCACCAAAAAAGTGACGTTTTCTCGTGCTTTCAAAATTTTCATAATATAATTAGGACTCTGTTTGGGTGGCACATTCCCTTCCTACTTAGCAAACCATGGCATCATACACCAAACTAGTTGCGTCGACACTCCACCTCAAAATGGGGTTGCCGAACGCAAGAATAGACATCTACTTGAGGTAGCATGTTCCCTCATGTTTTCTGTGCATGTGCCTCCTTGGTTTTGGGGTGAAGCCGTTCTTACTGCGGCATATCTAATTAACCGAATGCCTTCCCGAGTCTTAGACCAACGCTGTCCCCTTGAGGTTTTTTAGGTACAACAGTCTTTAACGTCTCACCTAAGGTTTTTGGATGTGTTGCCTTTGTCCGGAACCACCGTGTTCATGGAAAGTTAGATCCTCGTGGGTTAAAGTGCATTTTCTTGGGTTATCCTCCTACACAGAAGGGGTATAAGTGTTATCATCCTAGTTCTCGTTGTTTTTTCGTCTCTATGGATGTTGTGTTCCAAGAACAAATTCCCTTTTTTTTTCCCTACACTTCTTCAGGGGGAGAGTTTTAGTGAAGAGGTTCCAATGTTGATTCCTCCTTTCGATATTTCTCCTCAGATTCCTACAAATGACCCTCCTTTGGAAGATGGAATGACCGGATATGAACAGCTGGTGGATGATATACAGGGGGAGACTAGACCTCTAAAGACCTATCAAAAAAAGCAACAAGTGACCCCTTTTGAACCAAGCCAGTCAAAAGCTTTGGTTCCTGGCCCTGAACAATCCGTTCCTCCAGGTGAGTCTGTCTTTGACCCTTCTTCTAATCCTACTTTAGACTTACCAATTGCATTAAGAAAGTAGCCTCGAACTTGCACCAAACATCCTATTTCCAATTATGTTTCATATCAGTCTCTATCTCTAGAATTTCAAAGTTTTATTTCCTCTTTGTCCTCTACTTCTATTCTTAACACTTGGCAAGAGGCATTATCTCACTCAAATTGGAAAGAAGTTATGGATGAGGAAATGCAAGCTCTGGAAAAGAAAAAAACTAAAACGTGGGATTTGGTGACTTTGCCCATAGGAAAGCAGACTGTTGGGTGCAAATGAGTGTTTGTGATCAAGTACAAGGTAGATGGGACTGTTGAAAGGTACAAGGCAAGATTGGTGGCCAAAGGTTTCACTCAGACTTATGGTGTTGACTACCAGGAGATATTTGCCCCTGTTGCCAAGATGAACACAGTTCGTACTATTATTTCATGTGCAATTAATAAAGGGTGGAATTTACAACAATTAGATGTGAAGAATGCATTTTTGCATGGAGAACTCCAAAAAGAGGTATATATGGATATACCACCCGGGTATTCTACTACAGAGGCTTATAGGAAAGTGTGCAAGTTAAAGAGGACTTTATATGGGCTGAAGCAATCTCCAAGAGCGTGGTTTGGAAGGTTCCATAAGGCAATGATATCTAATGGCTATAAGCAGAGCAATGCAGATCACACTTTGTTTATTAAAAGAGATTGTTGCCACACTACTATACTTTTAGTATATGTGGATGATATTGTGATCACAAGCAGTAGTGAGGATGAGATTTCAGTATTAAAGACTTTTTTGGGAACTGAATTTGAAATCAAAGATATGGGAAAATTAAGATATTTCTTAGGTTTAGAGTTGACATATTCTACTAGTGGTGTATTTCTATCCCAGAGGAAGTATACATTGGATCTTCTTGAGGAAACTAGAATGCTAGGATGTAAGTCTGTTGAGACTCCTATTGAGCCTAACCTACACTTGAAGGCAAAGGAAGGAGAACCAGTTGACAAAATAATGTATTAAAAATTAGTGGGAAAGTTGATCTATCTATCTCACACTAGACTTGACATCACATTTGCAGTTAGTCTTGTTAGACAGTATATGCATGATCCCTATTCCTCACATTTGGATGCAGTATATCGGATCTTAAGATACTTGAAGACAACTCTAGGAAAAGGAATTTTAATTTCAGCTCATGGACATTTGAAGATTGAGGCATATACAGATGCAGATTGAGCAGGATGTCCAGATGATAGGAAGTCGGTCTACCTCTGGGTATTGTGTATATGTGAGAGGTAACCTTGTGACTTGGAGAAGCAAGAAACAGGCTGTAGTTGCTTGATCCAGTGCCGAAGCCGAGTTTAGGGCGATTGCTCAAGGCATTTGTGAGGTACTATGGCTTAAAGGGCTACTTCAAGAAGTTGGAACAGATTTGGAAGTTCCTATACAGTTATACTCAGATAGTAAGTCAGTAATCAACATAGTTCATAACCCAGTACAGCATGATAGGACTAAGCATGTGAAGATTGACAGACATTTCTTTAAAGAGAAGCTTGAGGCTGGGCTGATCCATATCACCTTTGTTACTTCAAACGAGCAACAGTCTGATGTGCTCACAAATAGCTTGAGCACGAAGATATTCAATTACATTATGAGCAAGTTAGACATGATAAATATCTATGCTCAAACTTGAGGGGGAGTGTTAAAAACATGGACTGAGGTTTCCTACTTAGAATAGGATGATGTTTCATCATAAGTCTAGAGTTTTATTTCTATATTTCTTTTTCCTACTTAGTATAGGACTTAAGTAAGTTGTAACTATAAATACCCTATCGGGGTCTTTTGAATAATATACTTTTAGAGGAGCAATTCCTCACATTACAACACATATATTGCTCAACATGATAGGAATAGATGTCTTGTGACATTTGGAAACATAATAATGATGACTATAATAATTTACTTTATATGTTGCATTGTATAATCGAAAAAGATGGATATAGATAATTGAAATACTTAATATTTTGTTAAAAAAAAATCTAGAATTTTTTTAAAATATCTATAGTGCTTAAAAATGCAAAATATTATTTACGAATACAAAATCATTGAGTTACTATTTTCCCCAAACGGCAGTTTGAGGGGCCCTAACAAGTCATCTTCAAATGTGAGGTGTTCAAACTTTCAAATCTTTTGTGTTCTTCTGAGATTGCATTTAGATTTCAAACGGAGTTGGGTCTCCTATACAATTCATTATGTCATCAATTATTTTACAAATGTTATGGTGTTTATCAAACTTATTCCAATTTTTTTTATTAAGTTCTTATTTTAATTTAATACTAACAAATAAGTAAACACCTCATATAATGATTAGAAAAAAATCATCTCCAAAATAAATATGCTATTGTTATAAATAATATTTATTTATGGATGCCCATTACCCCCAAAGAGATTATACTTCCAATTGAAGATCTCAACTATCTCAGAATGCAATCTTGGTGATTCACATCCCCATTTTAATTGAAGATTACAGTTAACTCAACACACAATGGTGGTCGTCAATATTTAACCATTACATGCACCTTCTATCTTGGGCGACAATCTATCATTCCATATCAAGATTATCTTATTGTATGTGAGAATCATATATGTATTTCTTTGTAGACTGATATTTTCATATCAGAGAAGATGCTAGTTCCATTATAAATATATAATGAATAACTCAATAAAATAGTTGAACTCATCTTGTCTCTCTTCTTTGTATTCAATAAATTTGCTTTATTTTATAATAACTACAAAGTATTTTGTTATGTTATCTAAATAAAATACATCCAATTTCTTTTTTAATTCAATAAAAAATATTTCATTTATATTCTATAAAACTCAAAGATATAATTAACAATCTTATATTTGGAAAAGTACTTATAAGCATAGTTGAAGAAAATGTACAAATAAACTATTGAAACTAGCCCTAAGCTCAAGGGGTTTGCTCAATTGTAAGAAGATCAATGCCTCATGATATAAGATCAAGAGTTTGAATCTCTTTAGGGGCCAAGGGCGAAGCCTTGTCATATATTTAAATTATATAAAAGTTATCTTGAGAATGTAGTCGAGATGCACATAAGCCAACCTGAATACACAACAACAACAAAGCAACAAACCTTGTCAAAGCTAAAAATGTGGTCGGTTACATGGATTATTGCCTTCCAATTAGCTCTATTAAAATCATGCTAGATACAAGGCCTAAGCTATGCATATCTTTTTCTCACCACTTCTCTTAAGGTTATCTTAGGTCTGCCCCTAATTCTTCTAATTCATTGAATTGGATTACATCACTAATCCGTACAAGGGCATTTACAAGCCTTCGTAGAACGTGGCCATGCCACCTCAATTAAATGACTTTCTCGTAATTTATCACTTATTAGAGTTACTCCCAGACCAATTCTAATATGATCATTGGTTATGTTATCCTTCCTAGTTTTGCCACTCATCTATCTTATCATCCTCATTTCTGCTACACTAAGTTTATCTATAAGATATTTTTTAATAGATTAATACTCTTCTATACATCATACCTAGTTGAACAATAATCCTATAGAATTTTCTTTTGAGCTTGAAGGGTATACATCGATCACAAAAGACCCTGGACACCCCTCTCCACTTCATCCACCCTATTTTAATTATTTGGAAAGTATTGTCCTCTATATTGCCCTTTTTCATTTATGATTGAACCAAAGTACCTAAAACAATGGGTTTGAAGAATCTCCTTACCAAGTCTCACTATCTCATTGTCCGTCTGATCATGACCAAAGTTACAAATTATATATTTTGTCTTTGTTTTAGTTAGTTTAAAGTCTTTTGATTCCAAAGTTGCTTTAGCTCTATGATTTTAACTTGGTATTCGACACAATATTATCAACAAAAAACATGCACAAACGAATCTCATCTTGAATGTCTTTGGCTAATTAGTCCATTATAAGTGCAAATAAATATTGGCATAAAGTTGATCCTTGATGTAGCTTAATTGTAATTGGGAATTTCCCCACCATTGTCACACTAGTTAGCAACCAACATATACATCCTTATGTCCACATATTTACTTGCAACATTTATTTTCTCTGGTACCTTCCAAATGAACGCTCTAGAGACTCTATCATAAGCTTGTTCTAAGTCAATTAAGACCATATGAAGATCTTTCTTACACTCTCTTACATTTCCATAAGTCATCCAATAAGGCAAATAGCTTCCGTTGTAGATCTTCTTGTCATAAAACCAAATTGGTTCTCCATAATTGTGGTTACTTGTTTCTATCGGGTTTCAATTACTCTTTCCCATAACTTCAAAGTTTGACTCATTAGTTTGATGCCTCTATAGTTATTATAGTTTTGAATATCTCTTTTATTTTTGTAAATTATTTTTGTAAATTAGGACCACAATACTTCTCCTCCATTCATCTAGTATTTTTCTTATGCTCATAATCTTATTAAACAATTTGGTTTGCCAAGCTAGCCTATTGGCTCCTAAGTTCCTCCATACTTTAATTAGGATTTCATTAGAGCCTTGTGCTTTGTTTGTTTTCATCTTCTTTAGAGCTTATTTTATTCGGACATCGAAATTCTTTGTATAAGGTTCAAAAATTAGTGTCATGGTGAATGTTGTAATCATTTGAACCACAGGTACCTGAAGCATACATGTTTAGTAAGCTAGAAAAATAGATTTCACATCTCTTCTTAATGTCCTCATCAAGTCCTAGTACTTTACCATATATACTTTTGATACATCTATCATAATTTAGATCTACTCTTCCAGTCCCTTATTTAGCTATCTTAAAAATAAACTTTTTTCCTTCCTTTGTGTCCAAATTATTATATAAACCTTCATACTTCTTCTCTTTTTCTTTTGCCAAAATTTTCATAGTTTCAATTTTAGCCAACTTATACCATTTTAGATCCTCTAAATCCTTAATCCTTAGTCATATCTTAAAACTAATTCTTATTCTTAATAAGCTTACCATCCCAACCACAAGTCTCTCCATAGGAATGGAGCTTTCTTTTTTATTCACCTATAACATCTTTAGCCATCTTCCTAATGTACATAGCAATCTCATTCCACATTACATTAGTGTCCCTAAAATTCACAATTTCTTTGTTTGACTACTTCATTAGTAAATAATACAATTAAATTCCATCATCTTATCATAGGATAGTTAACCTTGCATCTTTAATGAGTTTTTGGAGTTCAGCAAATATCCAAGACTACTAATCTATGTTGTGTGGTTAAGTTTTTTCGGGTATCACCTTGCAATCCTTGCACAACAATCTATAAGACCTTTTAGTGAGTAGAAATTTATTTGGCTTCTATAATATCCACTTTTGAAGATAATAAAATGTTACTCTCACTTTTTAAAGTAAGTACGTATATATTTATAACAAGTAGATCAAAAGTAACAACAAAATCTAACTTTGAGATCACTTCCTCATTCCTCTCTCTAAAACAATATCCTCCATGTATACTCTTACAACCTCTTTAATCTTTCCCAACATATTCATTTAGATCACCTAGTATGAAAATACTTTCTCCTTGAAATCCATCCATATTTATCCAAAATTCTAATTTTAGACTTTTATCCAATCCTACTTAATGTCTATATGCACTAATTATATTTACGATCTCTTTCTCCATTACAAGTTTGATAGCAATGATCCTATCACATAATCTTTTAACATCCACCACATTGTTCTTTAAAATATTTATTCATATTATGCCTACTTCACTTTTATTACTTATAACCCTAGTATACCAAAGTTTAAAGTCATCCAACTCTTTAGTTTTTTTACCCTTCCATGTAGCTTCTTGAAGGCAAGGTATATTAATCATTATTTTCCTCATAACATTTATTAATTATAATATCTTATTTGTTAAAGATTCTATGTTTAAAATGTCAATCTAATCCTATGTTCCTAAACAGACTTCTTTACCTGCACTCGTTCAAGGTGTGGGAGTCATTGCCTACTTATCACTTATCCAGGCATTGACGCAGCACTTCGCTTACGAGGGATGCCTTGGCTAACCATTGCCCACTTATCACTACACCTGGGCTATAGTGCAGCTCGCCGCTTCTTTGGTCGGGGTACATCCATTCATAGCATTTATCATATGAGGTGAATCCATGTAAAAGGATTTGGCTAGATTTTTCAGGTGTTGGCAACCGACATGACGCACCAACCCGCTTCCTTTACCTAGACTTGGGATCAACAGCAAACTTTGATGGAATTGTAAACCATCTTGAATGGACCTCAAATTTAAAAAAGAAGAAAAGAAAATATTGAAACCGATCCTAACTTACCTTATGCTAATGACTTAGGCAAAAACCTAATTTTCCAAAATTCAACTGTTCGGACCAACCCTTTTACCAAAAATAAAAAATAAAAAGCTGTTCAGACCAACCCCAAAAATAGAATTGTAACAGCAAGCCTGTGCTAAGACCATTCAAATATGGTGTGGTAATCAGTTCTGGCAATTAAGGCAGAAATGATTGCGCGTGCAAGTAACTTATTGAGCAGTAACCAGTAAGTACTAAGAATATGTATGTTCTTCTCGCTCCCATGGCCAAAACTCGACAAATTGCAAGCAAACATCAATTTGGCTAGCTTTTATGTTCTTCTGGGTGGACTCAAATCTTTTATCTTAACGTACAAAATCTGGGCCACCTCATGCACCTCAGTTTTAGAACTTAAAAAACTCTCTTAAGTCCAAACAGGAATCAATGCACTTGCGATTTCTATGCAAGTTTCCTACCCCACCACCTCAAAATAGTCCCCTGACCACCAAACCTGGTTTTGGAAAACCAAAACTCATCACGGGCAGAGACCATGTTAACCTACTTCCTTCCTTCCTTCCCTTTTTGGCTTTCTTCCGAACACTCCCTGGCGCTTGCATTAGTGTTTGAGTGTGAGAAATTAGCCTTCGAATGAATGCTCTCTCTCTTCTCTCTTTCTCTCTGTGCGAGTCCCACGGCATGCGACGTACGTACGTAGCTAGCTGCTAGCCTATCCTGCATCGAGTATCACCATCATCACAATAACTACTATAACTGCGCTTAAAAGCAAACTACCAATACCTCTGAACCTTGCCTATGTATTCGATTCCTACTCCTTTTTGTCTCTTAATCATGCCCATACATACGCCTTGCTTTACCTACGTACACAATCAGGTTGGCTTTCCAAACACTTCAAATTTCTCTGCTAATGGGGTAATATCCCAATCATCTCCCTCCACACAGATGTCAGTGCTACGGAGTCTCACATAAAATAAGGAAAATTTCTTAGGAAAACAAAGAAGAGAGGAGAAAGAATCCGTGTGAACAAACACCTTAGTTTAATCCCGCAGCTCAAGACTACCGAGTTGCAAGGTTCTTGCAGGGTTGGCTTCTCCATGAATCTAAAAGGCGCGGATGGGGTCATGAGACCTAGATACGTTTCACAGGCAATATCCCATCTTTTTGGACTAATAAAAATACCATTCAAAGCAACTTTCGTAATAAAGCTTTAGATTAAATGGTGCTTCTGTAAAGAGCAATCAAGGAAAGACAACTCAAAACATTCTTCCATAGTCAGAAACGTTCAGAAAATGCAAATGCATAAGATCCGTAAAGGATAATACTTAAACAGCAACATATACTACTGATACTAACCCTTGAAGCGCTTAATGTTAAGGTACATATCCGTATTTAATGTAAACCTGCAAATACAAGTTCCATGACTGTTCCAGAGATCAGACAGGAAAAGAGAGAGAGAGAGGGTTTTCGCCTCAAAGACCCTCAATTCTCTATCTTATGATGTGATCAGTAAGTCCACATGCAATCAAGCTCGGTGGCCCCCACAGGCAACCTGCTTGTCTCCATCTTGGGAGGTTCACATTCCGTCCAATTCATACCGGAGCTGCACATCTGAAGACCATTCTGATGGTCGGAGACAGGCATGGCGCCCTCTGGCGCTACTTGAGAGAAGAAGAAATTAGGGAACTGAAGATTCTCCTGCAAAGATTTCAGGTTTGGGAATCCAGATAGTCCTTCGTACCTCCCAAACCTCGTAGGGTTGTCTGAAGGGGAGATAAGCGATGATGCAGATGACCCAAGAACCAATGGGAGCTGATGATTCATGTAAGGTATAGTAGCAGCAGCAGCAGCAGCAGAAGCAGCAGCTACGGTGGAGAAACAGGGCACGTGCTCCCTTGCGCTTTCGCTCTCATAAAAGCAACTCTCTCGATCATTCACTGTGTAGGGAGACGAGTCCAGCAGAGGCGGAAGCGACGTCGATGACGGAGAACCAACATCTTGGCAATGGTTGGTGGAAGAGAGACGATTCTTCTTGCCTCCATTGCTGCTGTTTCCACCAGTTCCATTACCACCAATGGCTGCAACTTTCTGAAACACACGGGAGATCACCCACTCGTCCTACGTTCATTTAATTGATGGATATCCAAGTCAGTTAACAAAACACACACAGAATGGGAAAGAACCACAAAAGAACAGATTAGTAGATTTACACACCCTGGAGCTTCGGGAGAGGTAATGGTACGATAGTTTCCCTTCAAGGCGATATTCGTGCATGACCCAGTTGCTTTTTTCACCCTTTGGAGCTCTACCACGATAGAAAACAAGTGTCTTCTTCATGCCCACAAGTGCAGAGGTCCTTGAGCTATAAATCTCTCTATCTTTCCCAGTTGCTTTCCAATAACCAGCTTCAGTGGCTCTGTTTGTTCGAAGCCCAGTTGGGTACTTGCGGTCCCGGAGACTAAAGAAATACCACTCTTTCTCTCCCATCTTTGCTTTCTCTGCCGACCACACAGACAAATTAGCGAACAGTTTGAAAGCCTATTAGAAAATTAAAAAGGAAGTGTACAAAGAAGAAAGAGGAAAAACTTACCAGGGAGCTCCCATGGTTCACATTTGTTGAGATCAACCTCAGCAATCGCTCTGCCTGAGAAGTTACCGTCGAGGACCTTCTTAACAAGATAGTAAGTGATGAGCTCTTCGTCGGTTGGATGGAAACGAAAGCCAGGAGGCAAATGAGGGTCAGTGTTGTCAAAAAGTTGGTAGTTTTCCATGGGAACAAAAACCCAGTTGCAGAGAACAAGGGAATTAAGTATACTAGGACTGAGGGGGAGAGTTGAACTCTGTAGGGTTCTTAAACTTTCATGAAAAAGCCAGTACTATAAAAACACGATACAAGACAGACTAAAGAAAAAGGTCTCAGGATTTCATAAAAGCATTTGCTTCAATAGCCACTGGTGAAAAGAATGAAATTCCAGAAGAGAAGCGGGGACCTCAGATTCTAAGTGACAACAGGTAAGAATTAAAAGCCAACGAAACCTCTCAGAGAGCAACAAAAAGCCAAAACAACCGAAAGGGCAAACCCAATGTCTTACTTCTATCAAAAGTTCAAAACCCAGATGAGAAGAAGCTAGAGAAAGACCAGTGAATTCGAACTACTCAAAGCTTGTCGCCACAACACATGAAACTCTAGCGAACCATCCCAATAGGAAACCTTCTTGGTTAAAAAGGAACTGGGTCGATTGTGTGGGCTGAAGGGAAGCATTATATGGGTTTCATATGGATTTGATGAATCGTGTGGCAGTGAGAAGGCGCAATAATAAGGTATGATCAAGCTGGAAGATCTGCATTTCCTGCTCTGTCCTTCTCTGTATCTCTGCAGCCTCTGCAGCCCTTAGCATATCCATAGCTGGAGGGAGAGAGAGAAAGAGAGCGAGGAATGGGTTATGTGTGTGGGGTTGGGGTTTCCTCTGGTTTGAGTATGCGTGCGTGCACCAGAAAGTGTGCAGATATTTCTCTGTCAGTGAAGAAAATGAAAGGGTAGGGAACAGAAAGCAGTTTGAGAATTGAGAGAGAGAGAGAGAAAGGAGGTTTGGAGGACTTGATCTGTATATCCATAAGGCTGCTTCATATCTCATTTGTCAGCACAAAAACACAGTACCAAATTAAATAATCCGATCGACAGGGACAAGGTAAGTAAGCCCATGGCCACCTTCTCTACTTTCCCAGTTCCTCTTCTGTTTCTTCTATATCATTGTGATTAACTTGATTTCTTCATTCATTCAGTTTTTTGAGAACAAATTCATGTATAAAAAATTACTGTAAAGTTTTTCACTTGTAGGTTGAAATTATGAAAACCCGGCCATGTTATGAAATCGATTGAGCATTCATGATTTGATGTGTAAATAGTTCAAACTTGGAAGATAAATCAAATCATATTGACCACTTTCTCTCAGGCTCTCACTGATATATGGAAAATCATTTTTTTCCCATCTAATATTCTGTCGCAGAGATTTATATTCATCAAATATCAGAATCTGGTATCTATTCAAGTACAAGAGATAATGAGATCTCATCCTCATCATGACTCAAGTTTCCATAAATATGTATCTCAAGTCATAATCTTTTTTAAGAGTGTAGCAGAGATTGGAAAGGGAAGAAAAGCAATAATAATAAGTATAAGCGATGATTTTACTGGTTGATGACTAATGGCTAAAACTCCCCCTACAAAGCAGAGCTTCTGTGAAAGACCCATCAAAGTTGTTAAGTTTTTCCTGTTCCTTAGTACTCAAAGGTAATTATATCTTTCTATGCATGCATCTATCCATCCATCCATCTCATCTATCAATCTTTTATCTTTCCATCTATCTTTCCATCTATCACCATCAAAGAGATTGAAGCTCTCAGATGTTGACGCGTCATTGCTCGGATTTTGAGATACAGATTTGCAGCTTTACATCAAGTCATCTCGTCAATCTTACATTACAGTATTACACCGTCTTTCACTCTCTGCTCTCTCTCATTAACAATTATTAAATAAAGTGATTCCCATTTGTCAACTATCAACTTTTCTCTTCTCCAAGTTTTCTAAATTCTAAACTCACCCAGTACCCAGTAATGGCTACCACGCAAAACCAAAAATCCCCCACGATCTTCTCCTCCTTCTCCTTCTCCTTCTCCTTCTCCTTCTCCTTCGTCTGCTTCTCAGTTACCTCACCTGTAACCTGGCATTAGCAGAGGCAGATTCACAGTTCTTCACTTCTTCCCTTTTGATCCAACTGGGCAATGGCTAAAACCTCTGGGTTATTGTGTATTATTATTTGTTAACAAAAAAAAAAAAGTTAATTCATTCTGAAAAACAAAAACCCATCAAAGCATTTACAGCTGTATGGGTGAAACTGCTTCTATTATTGCTTTTCTTCCTTCAAATATAGTAGTTGATGTGAAGAGCACAGCCTTCTAGTTGTCACGTTTTTTTAGATGAGGAGTTGTTGAACCGAACAAAGACAAAATGTAAACAAGGCGAACAGTGTTGCTGGCATCTTGAGCTGACGATTCATGTCACATCCCCTCAACAAATTTAGAAGAGCGTTTATGCATCTTTATTTACAGCCTGATTATACAAACAATCTCTTTCTTCCTTTGCTCGCTGGCCTACGTGACATGAGCCTATTATCCTTGGTGATTTTAAGAAAACCAAATAGAATACTCAGAAAACAAAGATTTACCATAGATATGGTTGGGTGTGTCATCACATGAATTTTTTTTCTTCAGTCGTTAGTATTGTTATTATCTTATAGTCAATTTCTTCTAAGTTAAAACCCGACATATAAGCAAAAGACTTAGGTAACATATTAATTCGTGCATAAAATTTCTACTAATAGATTTGATATGAACATTGAATGAAGGCAACTCTTATAATGAGATAATGAGTTTGATCAAGTAGCAGATATCTTTATAAGCTCACACCATGTCAGAAACGAAATCGCATTAATTTTATCTGGTGATCTCTTTGAATGAGTAACAGCTTTCCTTCCCCTGCAAAATTTTCTTCCTTCCACTTAGTATAAAGCGAAAAGTGTGATAAAACAGAAGTTGTGAACAAAGAGTTAATGATTAATGTGCCGACAGCCCCCATTATCAAGGGTCGAGTGAGCTTCCAATCCAAGAAGTTAATGCAACAAAATATGTGTCATAGACTCATAATAAAAATAAATGCATGGCATAGAACAGAATGGAATGGAACCATCGGTTGTAATTTTACTGCACAAAAATACTGGTGATGGACTGATTGATCGGCCGACCATGGGTGACCCCTATCACCTTTAGTCAGATTTGCAAGCCTGTGATGGGATGTGAAGCACTCTCACTCTCTTGTTGGTTTTTAATTTTTTTATAACAAGAGATGGGAGGGATTTGTTGAGATGGCTTAATGATTAGTCATGGAATATCAAGGAGATCTCTTAAGTCTTTAAGTTGGAAATCTGAGATCTGGAGTAGTAACAGCTAACAGGGCATGAGTTCCGAACATCACCCCAAGATTGACTTGTCACACTCACTCACTCAAGCTCACCGTCTATGATCTATCTAATCCAAAATCTAATCAAGTATCTAACCAATGGAGCTTTGACGAAGAGAGACAACGACAAGGCTTCCTACGCCTGTGATTGCGGCTTGAAGGAGAGAGATGCGCGCATGGATGGAGCACAGCATGTCCAGCGGCCGGTATCTCATTCTCATATATTGTTTCTCCTCACACACAACTGTGAGGAGAAGCCCATCTAGGACAATTTTACTTGGTTAATGCGCAGGACCGACCGGACGTTTGGCTTCATTATAATATTAAAACAAATCCTTATGTGTGTAAAAGCAGCTGTTTATCTCATCGGTTCGGTCCAGTGTAGTCCGTTTTCCAAACCAGTGGTTTTTCTCAAAGAACTGTTTATACGTTTTATATCTGATTCAAAAAAAATACATATGTTTTCAAATGTGGGTTTTCGATCAAAAGCGCGCAATTTTCGTGTTTTGCAACAAAACACCCAAAAACATCAGGTTTGAATTTATTTCTCCAACGTCTCTTCTTCTTCGTTCTTTCACGATTCTCCCTCAATTTGAGCCCCTAAATTTTGTTCAAATCGTTTACAGTTTGAAGTTTTTCAAAATCGATTTGGATGAAATATGAAAGCAAACCAAAACCCTATCGCAAAGAACTCTCTGATCTATTGAAGCACCTGAGAGTGAATATTGTTCAAGCGCGAAAGTGCAACTCCATTTGTTTTCTCTTGGAATAATCTTGTTCGATGTCATTGGCGGAGGTCAGAGGCTCTTTTGTTGACAAATCGGAGGTTGCTGACCGTGTATTTATCTTCTTAGTAGCCAGCGATGGCGCATATGACTTGTTCACTCAAAAGTACCAAACTTCATCTCTTCTTATCTCTCTAAACGCTTTTTTTTTTTTCCTTCTGTTTTTTTTATTCGAATGTTATGCGGTGCTTCTGTTAATGAAGTTTTATGTTCATAGCTTCATGGGAACACATCGGAAACGCATGGACAACGTTGTTCTCGACTGACATTGTTGGTGGTATGCCCATTCTTGTGAGTTTTTTCCTCTACAAATACCTTTTTGTTTCGTTGGATCGACATTTGCCGTTCGAAGAGCTCTCTTTGAGTATATATTTTGTACTTAGTTTCATCTAAAGAATCCGGTTTTTCTGACTACAATGCTGGCTAGAGTAGGCACATTCTTTCAGGTATTTACTATTTTCTTTGGGCTTCTTTTTCATATGTATCTATGAAGCATTTGATTGTTAGAATATGATATTTTCAACAATGTTTTTTTCTTTCTCTCTTGATTTTTCATTTTTAACTTGGGGCTGAAAGTTAAGGGATTCATTGAATAAAAATCTGTTTTGTGTAAAAACTGCATTTTATTACATCGATGATTCTTTGAAGAATTTCCATTGTACAACAAGTAGAAGATGTCTTCAAAAATCGAATCTAAGACTCCGAGACAACGAACCTTGCTTACTCATTTTGTTTTGCTTTGTTTATTGTGCAATAAGAGGTCAATAATCACCACCATTGTTTGTTTATTAACACGGTATACATCATTCGCCTGTTTCCTTCTTTTTAGTCGATCCTATAACCTCCTTAAGCATGCTAACCTACTGCCAAACAAAACATAATCAACCTCAAATCGGCATGTATTTTATCATTGGTCCATATACTTGTTCAACAATTTTTTTTCCTCATGATTAGTAGTTCTTTCAATGGTGATAGTTGTTGGTTGTAATTAGAAAGCATGATCTTTATTCTCAAAGTCATGGTTATATGCATAGTTTGTATACACTTTCTGGAAGCAGTGGAGAAGAAACAATATGGTTGGTTCTAGGTTTGTCATAACGGTGGTAAAGAGTGTAATTACAGACATGCTCTTCCTCCTAAATATGTATTAAAATCTCAAATAAAAGCTTTGTTAGAGGAAGACGCTGAAAAGATATCGATTGAGGAAGAGATAGAGAAGCAAGTAGATGGAATTTTCTTTCCGCCACTAGTTCTACTGTTCTATCCTAAAATTTGGATTTTAGTAAACTAGTTCCAACTAGTGTGATATTTTGGTGATAGCATTCAAAAGTAGCAACTTCAACCCTGTTGACTCCTGAACTCTTCATGCAATGGAAGAAGAAGAAGATGGAAGAAAAGGAAGCTGGTCTTGTTGCACAGAGGGCTGAGAGAGCTAAGATGGCCATTTGAGGTATTGTTTTTGTTTTTTGTATCTAAAAATGTTGAATGCATTTCATCTAATAAGAAGCTATTAAATAATCTGAAATTTTCATATGTTTCAATGGCCGTGACCTGTTCCTCTCGAGACTCTAGCTTGTTTGTGGATGATGTGGAGGCCTACGATGAGTACCAGAGATAAGAAGAATCAAAAGCTGTTGAACAAAAGGTAATCATTCATTCTTTCCTTAAATGTTGTAAATGAAGTGCCTGGATTTAGAACAATTGTTAATGTTTGCTATCTAGCATCTTTTAAGGTACCTAATTTTGCTTGTATTAGGGAAATTTAGGGAGATTATACATTTAAAAGGAACCAAATTGCTACTTTTGAACGCTATCACCAAATTTAGGGAGATTATACATTTGTGTTAGTTTTTCTATTATTCTCTCTGGCTCATTTATTTGAGTCAATGGCATCTTCAGATCTTTTGCCTTCATTTTAAATTGTGTTCTCCATTTAGTTTCTTTTGTTTCTTTCTACTATTCTCTTGCTCTATTTTTCTTCAGTAGGGGGGGGGGGGGGGGGGGGGGGGGGCTTTTTTTTTTTTTTCCCCCCGGGGGGGACCCCTCCCCCCCCCCCCCTCTTTTCTTCCTATTTATTCTCTTAAATCTGGTAGGGTTAAATGCAATTTTTCAACTTGAGTTCAAAAATCAAAATGCTATTTCTAATTAAAAGCTAACTCTTCAATCCTTTTTCCCCCCCCTCCCCCTTTCAATTTTTTCCTTTTATCCCCCTCAAGGGTGGCTTTAAGAAAATTTGGAAAACAGATCACTACACATTTATTTCTGTTTCATCTGGATTATTTTGTCTTGTCTCATTTTACTCATTCTACTTTTTTTTTTTTTTTTTTGTTTTTGCTTAAAAATTTTTTTTGGTTTCTTCCCGTTTTGTTTGCATCTAACTTTTTAGGGTTGAAGTCACCTGATATTTTTTTTATTTTGTAAATTTATCATTATCAGTAATTATCATTTTTCAAATAGTTTGGGCCCTACAAAAACATATGTGGTCTTTAATAATAAAAAGGGGGGGGGGGGGTCCCCCCCCCCCCGGCCCGCCACCTAGAACAAGATTTCTGAACTACCTAAACTCTGATTGCTTCCTTTAATTTAATTTTTGTACATTTCCTTCTAGTCAGTCATGAGATCAATTTGAAGAATTTTCTCTCTATTGGTTTTATCTAGTTGAAATGTCCTTTATATCATTCTCGTTAGCCTTGTTTGTCCTCTTTGCAGGGATGGAAATGAACCAGACCTTGCAGCAGTTGCAACTGGTTTTCACATTGATGCTATTCCATACACTGAAAATATGATGGTGTTGTTGGTGTGTTGGGTGCAGTAGAGGCAATTATTGTGCTGAGGAGGTGTGCAACCTGCACGAATGACTATATCTGATATATTCTTTTTCTTTTGATATTTACATTTATACTTTTCATGGAAAGATAGGTTAGAAATACAACTACTGACATGCAGAACAGGGGAAAGTGTGGAAGATTAGTGATCCTTATGATTTTATAAAGCAAGTAGATAATATTATCAGTTTCTCTGGCCATGCTTGCCTTCAACCATGAAACTGATGTTATTGATGATGCCATCATATAGTGTTTGGTTAAGCCAACCATTTAGAGTAATAAATCTCAATTTTGGAAAATTCCCTTTAGGTCCATCTTGAAATCATTTGTGTACTAGGTGATAGGATTTTTTGGTGCAGATCATATTTGTGTTGTAACCCTTCACAATAATGACCCATTATACATAGTGTCCCAAAAATAAATAATGATCAGAAGAGTTTTCTGATATATTTCCTGATTGATTGAAATGGTCATGTTTCCTTTAATATCACTTATGCTATAGTAATTGATAGCCAAAACATGTCCTTTCTTGATTCTACAAGATCTGCTGGCTATGCGAAAGACACAAAAGACTTATCCACAGTCTTCCTAAAGAAAGGAACCTATTCATCTTTCATTGAATTGCACATAGACCAAGGACCTATTTTTGAAGAAGAATGTATTTTATCTTAACATTCAAATACTCCTTTATTAAATTCGTCAAATGCTTGTTAATAGAGGAAATTTCTGAAATCAGGTATCTCAGTTGGTATTGTTACTGCCAATGCGGGAGCTGTCCTAATGCCATACAGGTGATAAACATCTATCAAAAGCCTTGGAAAAAGAATATGCAAATTCCTCTGCTTGGTACAACCTCGGGCTGGCTATGCGAAGCTGCTGGTGATGCATTGGGAGCAGAAGAAGGAGTTCATCCCTCAATGTCATCTTCAGCAATTGGTTAGTGCAGTTATCTTTGAAGGGCAAGAACCTTCCCTTGGAGGATAGCTCATCTGCCGTCATCATGGAGGTGTTGCTAACAAAGAATTCAAAGCCTGAGGAGGCAGTAGAAGTCTCTCTTGAACTGTGGTCATTCTTGATCTTCATCTGTTGGGTATCAAACAAGTCATTTGAGAAGGAAATCCTTGGGGTCATGGGAACATAGTGACCTTGGTGCTTTGGGTTGAACATGTCTAGACATGCCATAGGAAGAAGAAACTCCAAGACCTATCACCACTACTGGATGTTTCTTATATTTACATGTCAAGAAGTGGAGCTGGAGTTTTTATTTAATTTATAATTGGGCCTCCATGTATTACAATTTACAGATTGATGATTCTCATTTTCTTTTCTTGTACCCAAAAGAAATTTTCCATAAGAACGGAGAGGAGGTTTATGGATAGTGGTAATAGTTTTTCTAAAACAATGATGAGGGTCATATGTACCATACACATTAAGGCTACTCTTCATTTTACCTCATCAATGAGCCTAGCAATGGTTGCTCAATCTTGGGCTAGTTATTGTGGGTTTCAATAAAAAAGTACTTGACATTAATATTGAAAGTTGTTATCACAATACTGCTGGCATTATTTTTGTGTGTTAACAAGCTTTCATCCATAAATTCAACCATATCCCTTTACCAAAAAATAATGAAGAGTTGTAATTGTACTTTACCAAAAAGTAATGAAGAGTTGGTCTATATTTTTTATAGTTTTTTTCGAAAGCCAAATTTTGAGCAAAGCCTTTATGTACACAACTTTGTGTAGTTCTAATTCTCATTTGATATAATTGGTTTTTTTCCCACACAAATTATTCCTTGCTAGCTTTATTTTTACATTTTTGTGTGAATATCCTAGATTTAGATTCCCTAGGTGATCAGTTTGATAAAACGGAATGGTTCCGTTCTATCAAAGTTTTTGAAACATAACCATTTCGTTTTATCAGAGTGAACGAAATGGTTCCGTTCTGAAGGTATTTGAAACGGATCCATTCTGTTTTATCACTGTGATCACTCTAATAAAACGGAATGGTTCTGTTTCAAGTACCTGCAAAACGGAACCATTCTATTTCATCAGACTGATCACAGTGATGAAACGGAATGGTTCCGTTTCAAATACCTTCGAAACGAAACCATTCTATTTCATCACTGTGATCAGTTTGATGAAACGGAATCATTCCGTTTCAAGTACCTTCAGAACGGAACCATTCCGTTTCATTAGACTCAGTGATGAAACGAAATCATTCCATTTCAAGTATCTTCACAACGGAACCATTGCGTTTCATCACTATGATCACTCTAATAAAATGGAATGGTTCCGTTTCAAGTACGTGCAAAACGGAACCATTCCGTTTCATCACTATGATCACTCTAATAAAATGGAATGGTTCCGTTTCAAGTATGTGCAAAACGGAACCATTCCGTTTCATCAAAGTGATTACAGTGATGAAACAGAATGGTTCCTTTTCAAAAAGGACCATTCTGTTTCATCACTATGATCAGTCTGATAAAACGGAATGGTTCCATTCTGAAGCTACTTGAAACGCATCCATTCCGTTTCATCAGACTTATCACACTGATGAAACAGAATGGTTCCATTTGAAACGGAACCATTCCGTTTTATCAGACTGGTTCCATTTGAAACGGAACCATTCTGTTTTATCAGACTGATCACAGTGATGAAACAGAATGGTTCCATTTTAAATACCAACAGAACGGAACAATTCCGTTTTATCAGACTAATCACAGTGATGAAACGGAATGGTTCCGTTTCAAATACCAGCAGAACGAAATGGTTCCGTTTCAAATTATTTCCATTTCTTCTAAAATGCGTTTGAAACAAAAAGACATCGGATTCGTCAATTCCCTCTTGTACACCCATCGACGGCTTTACTAACTTGCTTAAAATTCATGTAAATTGAAACTGTATTTCAAACCAAGTCTTGAAAATGTTCAAACATTTACGTGCGATTCACAAGTTGCCTCCATCGAAGGCTTTACTATGCTGTTTGAAGCATTTCATATATTTTTTCCTCGACATGCAGCCGCTTAATGTCCTGGAGTGAGCAACTAGCAACTGTTCTCCAAAAGACAGTTGATAGCCAAAACATGTCCTTTCTTGATGTTGCAAGATCTGCTGGCTATGCGAAAGACACTGAAGACTTATCCACTGTCTTCCTGAAAGGAACCTATTCATCTTTCATTGAACTGCACATAGAGCAATGTCCTATTTTGGAAGAAGGTATTTTATCTTAACATTCAAATACCCCTTTATTAATTCATCAAAGGCTTGTTAACAGAGGAAATTTATGAAATCAGGTATCTGATCAATTGGTATTGTTTCTCCCATTTCTGCTCTTGCAAGCTTCAAAGTTGAATTTGAAGGCAATGGAGGACATGCAGAAGCAGTCCTAATGCCATACAGGTGATAAATATTTACATATTCCTTAATATTATTCTAGTTGTATTAGGGGAATGCATTCCAATTAATTGAGTTTAAGAGAGGGAATAATGATAGGAACTAGTCAAGTTCATTGGCATGCACATATCAGCAACACCTGCAATTATTCACACATAGAGACGCAGTGAACTACCATGGATTATGAAGCATGAGAAATAGAGATTATGCTCATGTTCATGTAAAGTGTATGAAACATATATGGCATTTGTTTTTTGAAAGTTCAAGATAAAGAAAGCTTTAAAGAAGGGGGATGGAAGGTTGCTCATGCTGTCAGGGTCTCTGATCTCCTCACCTGCGCAACGTCTCTCTTAGTTATTTCCCTATTAACTCAATAGATACCAAGGCACTTGGGCAGCATGTCAATACCTTGCCCAATGAATCAGAATCTGTACCCAAAAAAAAAAAAAAAAAAGCCTAGGCCAAATAATTGACGCTTTCTCAAGTTCTCTTTTTCATGTAGTCATGCAAGAGAGAATCCATGTTAGCGATCAAAAGAAAACCATTATTGGCTTGTTTACACTTTACACTCATAGAAAGAATAAAAAGACAACCAAACACATCATCACTGTATATACCTCACGTTCATCACCTACAAATGTTTCATTGGATAAGTTGAATTATTTTAGAGTTGTTTCAGCACACATATATATATAAGCATCATATATACCAAATCCTGATGGGATCAAACCATCATCCCCTAGATAAAATCTAGGTGCTCTTCCCTTTGGGCTAAGGATTCACCTAACAGCTCAAACATGTTAGCTCAATAAGAAAAAAAAACCATATTACAAAACATAAAGACAGAAGAAGCATATATTGTAACATGTAACCAAATGCTTCAAGTATTAACTTAAGCAGTAATCCGAGGTACCTAACATACATCCTTTGAAGTATAATGACTAAATTAACTATGATTTTCTGGATTTGATGTAGACTGAGTAGAGTCATCAGAACCTCCACCAGTAATTGGTGCCTCAGTTCCAGAACCTTTTCGATTATCTTCCCCACACAGTAGACCTGCATCACTAGAATCCCCAGGAAAGAATTTTATCTTTTTGCAAGGGGAAGATTTGCTACATCCAATACGATCACACAGCCTTAGTACTAAAATTTGCAATTCCACCAAAAGGAGTTGCTGCTTAATCAATTTAATGACAAACTATTTCTTAATAATATTTAGCGTGTATGAAGTACACCTTATATGAGGCACTATTGTACCACAAAGACAACATCAGGGCCTTCAACTTGGAAGTTCATCAACTCATAGTAATTAATCTTCACAAGAAAATTATATAGAGAATGCGAAAGAGGAAAACCATTAAATCTATGAAATTACTAATCTGACTATGAACGTGTAATCATAAGGTTGGGGAAGAAGGAAATGAATACAGAAGAAGGAAAAAAAGACAGCAGAAATCAACTTGAAAGAATATCTTGCCCTTCCTCTCCTTTCTCTTTTGAGCTAAATATCTGTAAATTATAACTCCATTAAATCGTCAAAGAACTGTGGTTGTGTGATAAGTAGCTAGAAGTTTTGTTTTTCTTGAGATGTATGCTTGGTTTTTTAGTTGAATCCTTAGCTCAAATGGAAGAGCACCTAGATATTGTCTAGGGGATGAAGGTTCGATTCCATCAGGATTCTTCTTCCATATATAGAATGCTTATCTGTAAAAAGGGATATAGTTCTTTCTTAGTGATTATAACGTTGAAGAATTGCAATTAAAAATTGTGGCAAATAAACATGGTATCTAGTTATTGATTAATAGGAGGGTTCTCTGCACCTCCGTGTTGTGATGTTTGATAATGCAATCTCAAATACAGACTAACACTTGGAAGTTCTAACAAATTCAACTTGTTATTTTAGGTGTTTGATATGCTTCTTCAATCTATTATTAATTGTTTTATTTGGTTACTGACCTTTGCTTGCTTTGAGGAGTTCTTACCTTTAAAGCAACTAACAACATCAAATAGAGATAACAATCCACTGAAACTTAGCCAATCCATTAGGAACTTAGAAGTGATTCAATAGTCCTAAGGTCAAAAAATTGAACCACCCACTATGGCAAACAAATTCTATGAAAAATAGAAGGGAAGAAATCAAATAGGCAAAATTGAGGAACAAACATCTTTAAGACCCAAATAGAAATGACATTTTAAAGTCACTAAATCAAACGGCTCATGCCTAATGTAGTCTCTACTAAAATATAAAGCAATGCATCCACAAGAACTGGGTCTCAAATCGATTTCAACCGAAAAACCAAAAGAAAAAGTGAAACTTGAAAGAAGAAAAGAAAAATTGGAAATTACAATATCCAATTACAGATTAAATAGAGCGAGGGGGTATTTATTCGTTGAACTCCCACATATACAAATTTGAATCCACAATTGAGTGCAACAAAAGAATATGTCGAGATCTCTCAAGACTATATAAGAAGGGAAGTCTGAAACCTGTTAAGAATACATCGATCTTTCATAACTGTAAACAGTATGTTACACCGGAAATGACTAAATCCAACTACAATCAAAATAACCAGATCAAACGAAAATGAAAAGTACAAGTGTTGCTTAAATCTCCAATTCATGTTTAAACATATGGATTTACAAAGAGAGATATAAAGGTGGTTCAGAATTATGGATCAACAGAGATCATAAATAGCTCCAATTCCAATGAATAAGTATATAAACTTCAACCTTATTTGTGCCATCTTTAGATATAGATCTGCTCATTGGTGGCTATCAAACCAAAGTCGTTGGAGTAAATCCAAGTTGTGATTTTTAAATTCCTAAATTTCATTTTGACCCATACATATGTCCTGCTCACAGAGTAAAAGTAACATTGCACATTTGTTTGTTAAAAGTAGAGGACATCACACAACTTTTTAGTTTATGATAAGACAAAAGATTTAGGATCTTCAGGGTACAGAACATCATTTTCATACAGAAACAATTAAAAGTAAAACAAATGGAGTATGTATGGCTGAAAGGTACCAAGACAATAAATCACTTGTCTTTAATGTATGATAAATAGAAAATCCCATAATCCACTACTGCAACCTAAGAGCAATTAAGTTAATGGTTTAATGCAATAGAACAAAACCGATCTATAACAAAGAAATAAATAGCAAAATGCAATCAGATATGTGTACAACCAGAAATGTTTTGAGCCGATTATAGCAAATCTGAAAGAAAAACACAAGGACTGCACAGGAGAACTCATGCCCAAAAATCATCAAAATCATAAGAAAAACCCAAGAGAACTGGGCCCAAATAATTAGAACATAACAGAACCCAGTTAAATTTAGATATGAAATTCCTCCATTATTTAACCAAAGGGAACTCAGAGTGGAGAAAATTGAGTAGAAGATAAAGGTTTATAAAAGCAACCTATCTTAAGACTATATAAGAAGGGAAGTCTAAAACCTGTTAAGAATATATCGATCTTCCATAGTTGTAAACAGTGTATTACACTGGAAATGACTGAAATCCAAATACAACCAATTAACAAGAATAACCAGATCGAACGAAAAGGAAAAGTACAGGTGTTGCTTAAATCTTCAATTCTTGTTCAAACATTTGGATTTATAAAGAGAGATGTAAAGGTGGTTCAGAATCACTGATCAACAGATATCTTTAAGACCTCAAATCTTAAGACCAAATCATCAGGAAATAAAACCCAAAACGACAAAGCATAATAGCTGCAAGTTACAAAGAGTTTTAAGAGTTGGTTAATACCTTCACTTGTTCTTCACAAGCGTTGGAACGGCAAGCAAACAGTAAATCAAACAAACGATTTGACTTAGAGCATTGTTCAGCTCAAATGGAAGAAAAAGAAATGAGAATTTCCTTGCAACTTGGTCGCAGAGCATCTTCAGCTCAAATGGAAGACGAAATTAGGGTTTCTTACTCTTCAAATTCTGTCTATGAACTAAGGCTTCCTCTTCTTCAAGAATCTTTTTCTTCAGAGCTTTCTCTAAAATCAGGGACCTAAACTACATTAGGGCGTTTTCTTCTTCTTCTTCTCCAAGGTGCGAGCTTCGATCGAAATTAGGTGTAACATGATGCTGGAATGAGTTGGATTCTTGTTCAACCTGCTGCTTCTTCTTCTTCTCCAAGATGCGAGCTTCGATCGAAATCAGGTGTAGCAAAGAAAAACGCTTCAAGAAAAAGATTCTTGTTCAACCTACTACTTCTTCTTCTTCTTCTTGTCCAAGATGCGTTAGAGCTTCTATCGAAATCATGGAAATGAGGTTCAGTCTCTTACAGTTTGGGTTTTGTGTTTTTCAAAAGATTTTGAAAATCGTATATTTTGAAATCCTTTTTGAAATCGCATATATTGTTTTGGATTGTATATAAAACGTATCCCTCTCAATTGAGTCGAACCGCCCAACTTGAACCGTTGAATTGCTTGGAACCGAACCGCCAAGCAGAACCAATGTTTTAAACAGGAATTTGAGTATTTTAGATTATTTTATTATTATAATCGGACGGTTGGCTTGACGGTCCTGCGCATTAATGGCGTAGGACCCAAGCAAATTTGCATCTAGGATCTTCTTCCTTGCTATCATGTTTCATGATTTCATTTACTCTAAAAGAAAAAGCTTGAAATGAAAGTGCTTTCCATACACCAATTTACCCATTTAAGTTGGGCCCAAACTCTTGTTTGTCTACTTAAGTGGTCATTATTTTATTTTGTCAAATCTAGTGAACTTTGGATATTACCACCAAAAAAAAAAAACTCAACATTAGTTTTCGTTAACTTTGAATTTGAAATTATCATTTTGTCTATCGGTGAAAGAAAATTTAAGTTTTTTATTTTACAAAAACCTCACTAATTAGTTTTTTAAAATTTACATGATAACCTCCCAACTCACCGATTCACCTGATGATGCCGCCGACAAGAGATGGAAAGGGATTGCAGAGGAGGAAGAGAAGTAATTCTTCTAGGAGTTCAAACTCTGAAACCCAAAACAGAAAAATAGAGTTTAGTTATGTTTTTTCCTTGAAATAGAGAGACAGAGAGACTTGTTTCAGAAAACAGAGCAAAAATGTGGAATACGCTACAAGTAAGGAATTTTGTAGAGGAAAGTGAGACCTGGGGTTAGAATGAGTGCAATGGAAAGAATGGAAAGCCTGATGATAACTCGAAGAGCCGCGTCAGATTTAACGTCAGTGAAGGAAAGAAGCCTGTTTCAACCATGCTAGCATGGTGAGAGTGAAATTAACGGTACCCAAATCGAAGTTGTTGAACTGTTGCAACAGAATCTGGTTCGGCAGCGCAAGCGAACAACTTGCAAACTCTTGGGCTGAGAGCTCTACAAGTTATTTTCTTCTCCTAAAGCTATGGCTTCCACTAACTCGATTGTTGGAGACGTTCTTTGACCAACTCGGTCGAGCACGTTTTTTGCAGGTAGGCTTGCACTGTCGGACCAGATTTCGCAGCCACACAAACCATGTTGATGGTGAGAGCCTTGTGAACCATGTTGATGGATGAAAGCCAAGATCCGTCGTAGGTGGAGGAGAAGAGCATGGATCTGTGCATCACTAAGACGACTAGGCTGAACATTTTCCAGAGGTGTTTCAGTCACCTCTAGAATGATCCCCTTAAAGCTTGTTTCCAGATAAATCAATTGTGTTGAAATCCACATGCCCTAATGATTTGGGGATCGGCGAAGAGGGTCGTCGACAATGGAGGAGGAGGAGACTATCATTGGCCTATTGGAGCTACTGGCTTGTCTTTGCTTGTGAACATACCTGGCTAGTTGAAAATCATAAAGGATGATTATAGAGATGGTTGTTTGTTGAATATGACTCATGCTTCACATTGTGTTGCAAACGAACTCGGAGTCCCGCTCCTCGGTGAGTGGGCGGCGGTCCAGGGAGGCCACCCCAGCAGGGGTGTGGGTCATAAGTTGATTTCATGCATATTATTTTAGATGATTAATTTACTATATTTCCATGTGTTTATAATTGTTTTATATCAATTTACCTAATATGATATGAAAATGAATATGTTGCACTATTTCCTTTAGTTTCTATAATTTTGGTGATTTTATATATTCTCTAGCAAATTCTAATTAAGATTTATTACTTTTACATGTAGGAAATTATTAATCAAATCCACAAAGATATTATTGGAAAATTCTATAAAGAGAGTCATAATGGAACCAAGCTGGATTTTATTCCACTTCAGAAAGGAAAGTCTTGTTCATCAAGTTACAGTGCACTCTAAAAGTTTTCTCAAGTCAAAAACATGGAGAGATGAGTCCTTGCATGCTTCAATATTTTATTTCCTATTTGGGACTTGATCAAAGAAGGAAAAAGAGGAAAAAAATCATATTCAAAGTTGTAAGAGAAAATCCCGTTTTTTATTGTCTCTGTCCAGTTTCGATCAAGCACTTCATCGAATGATCATTTGGTATTCGATTGAGCTAATTTTTGGAGGAGAGCTTCACGACTTCTTGATATTCAAATTCAACGGTTGGATTGTGCATTTGAGATCTTTAAGTTAGTCCGATTTGTACTCCAAAACCCTCCTTGGTTGAGTCAGATAGAAACTTTAGTTTAATTCAAATTTTGAGTTTAATCTAGGAAATTACTCTATAAAAGGGGACCATACTCCAGCAAGAGATAGCATTTTCAAAGCTTTGGAGGAGCATAGAGGACCTTCTTGGAGCTTCGGAGGAGCGTAGAAGACGAATTTTGGAGACGTTGGTTGGCTTTGGAGACCTA